>NC_057806.1:165473850-165595909 GCF_018294505.1 Triticum aestivum
GAAGAGCACACTGCAGCCCTCGCAGCAGAAGCACAAAGCAGCCTTTCAAGGCAAACCACTAATTCGGCCATATAACCCCCGAACACCTTCAAGCGTGTCCGGAGTAAACTGCAACAGGATTGTCTGGCACGTTCAGAGCTCACCTAGCAACTCGGCCTCCGTCCCAGTCCCAGTCAAGCGACGAAATCCGTGCCGCGCGTACATAATTACGCACTGAAAATAACATGAACATAGGCGGGGGCACGATCAGGGCACATCCCGCAATGCGGCTTAACCGCCCTAGGGGTTGTATATCTTTATCATTTCTTTTTTCTTTCAGGGCCTAACTCTCTGGAAGCCCTTTCTGGCAGTATGATTGCCGGACACATTACAAGAAGGAACAACCAAGGCGGCAAGAAGCTAAGATGTACACGGAACCCCCAGGTGGTCTCTAATAATAATACCCGCTTTCTACTATCCATACGCAGCTTTCCCTTGGATAGGACATTTCGAATAGTCCTACTTTCTTCTTATTGCACTACCTGTACCAGTACGCCTCGACGTATTATTTAAATAACAATGCATATCATTAGTCTATTTTTGCATTATTCATTCTTTTTTCCTTTATGTCCATTTACGACAATCCGCACCCGTAAACTCGGGTATGGTCAGTATGCCAGGGGCTTTCGTTTACCCCATAATACGGCGCGAGAAGTCCGAACACTTTCGACAGTGCGGCACCCCGAACTTATAGCATTATATGCATCAGCTCCGAATCATGTCTTGGGTCAATAGTTGGGTTTGCCCGGCTCCCATGCTTTGGTACCTTATGTTCCGCTATATCAGCTAAGGTAGCGGTGGGAGAACTACTGCGATTGTGTCCCGGTTCTTCCGGACAAGCACGTCAATAGAGAAAGCCGAAAACTGACTGTCATGATAAGGCGAGAGACTAGTCGCTGTTCGAGAGGTCTCAAGTCCTTAAAGACTTTTTCCGCTTCGGGCAAGGAGTCGTCCTTATCCGGCTTAGGCGTATATAGCACCCCAAATTCGGCCTTCCGAATACCAGGGGCTTCGCCAAAATTTAAAATTGTAGACTTCTATGGCTAAGTGAGAGTGATAAAGCATTTTAGTCCGATTGCCTGGTTCGTTGCGCTGAACACCTCCCTTGATGGACCCAACATTTTGGTAAAGAGTGCTCAGGTTTATCCCGAACACCCCAGTACTAGTTACATGTGGGCAGAAGCCGACGACCGGCCAACTCTCAGATTTTATAAACGGCCGCACAGAAGGTAATATTTTAAATTACAAAAGCGTCGCATGGCGCAAATATATTACAGGATCACATGAGCATGTTCATTCAAAAATTACATCCTTGACACACTCATCCGCCACAAGGCTGGAACCCTTCAGGACACTCTCATAGTACATCTCGGGTCAGCGATGCTCCTTGCCCTCCGGCGGTCCCTCCTTCACCAGCTTCACGGCGTCCAGCTTCACCCAGTGCACCTTCGCCCAGGCAAAAGCCCCGTGCGCACCCTCGATGCAGACGGACCGCTTTATGACTTCAAGCCGTGGGCAGGCATTGAGGAGCCGCCTCACCAGACCGAAGTAGCTGCCGGACAAGGGCTTGCCAGGCCACATCCGGACTATAAGGCCCTTCATGTCTTATTTGGCCGCCTTGTGAAGCTCAACCAACTGTTTCAGCTGGTCGCTCAAAGGCATGGGGTGTTCGGTCCCAGTATACTGAGACTAGAACAACTTCTCCATCGAGCTCTCCTCCTCAGCTCGGTAAAACTCCGCGGCATCTAGTACACTACGGGGAAGATCTGCAAACGCTCCTGTAGAGCTCCGAACTCGGGTAAGAAAAAGGAAAGTTTCCTTCACATGCTTGCTTTGCATAATGAATGCCTTACCCGTGGCTATCTTCTTCACCGCATCAATCTCCTGGAGGTCCTTGTGGGCTTCAGCCTTGGTGCTCCGGGTGCTTTCGAGCGCCTTCTCAAGCTCGGACTCTCGCGTCTTAGAGTCAAGCTCCAAGGACTCGTGTTTCTTGGCGAGAGCCTCGAGCTCTTGCTGCACCTCGCCCACTCGGGCTTCTTGTTTCTCCCGCTCAATGCGCTCCTCGGCCGCTTTGTCTTCGGCCTCGGACAACGCCTTCTTCAGGGTCGCCACTTCGGTCGTGGCTCCTGGGAAATTCATGATGATCCTATTACTTTACACCCGAACTTCTTTTATTTCATATAAGCAAGGTATTGCTTACCTTTGCTCTCCTCGAGCTGCCTCTTGTTAAGGCCAAGCTCGTTCTCGGACCGCTCCAGGTCCTGCTTCAGCGCAGAGACCTCCGCAGTACGTGCGGCAGCGGCCAGCAGCGAAGCCTGCACATACACATAGA
Source organism: Triticum aestivum (assembly GCF_018294505.1). Taxonomy (NCBI): domain Eukaryota; kingdom Viridiplantae; phylum Streptophyta; class Magnoliopsida; order Poales; family Poaceae; genus Triticum; species Triticum aestivum. The sequence continues at coordinate 165,476,222 of NC_057806.1, forward strand.
TATATTCTGGTTATACTCCTGAGTCATCATTTGATCCTCTATTCAGCCTTTCTACTCGAATGCCGAATAGAGCATCAGGGGCTACTATCTATGTGGTAATATTTTCCTATATTTTGATTTCTTACCTCAAAGCATGTTAGGAGGCTGGCGCAAGCTTCAGTTAGTCCGTTTTGGGCGGACTGAGCTTTCTTGATCACCGCACTCATGATAGTATGGTGCTCTTCGTCGATGGAAGCACCGCGAAGCGCTTCCAGCAAGTTGTTCGGTGCCTCTGGATAGACAGAGGACAACGGCACGGGTGGCTTGCCCCACTTAACGGGGGGTTGCCCACCGGTGTCTGGAACCACCAAAGATTCCGGTGTAGTGTTCGGCTGGGGGCCGAACCTGGAGCCCATGGGAGTCCCGCTCCCTTTGTGCCCAGGGTCCGGAAGGTCGCCTCGAGGCGCCCCCAGGGTTGCCTCCCCTTGGCCCGGTGCCTATTGAGACAACACCTCGACATTGTCCGCAGGGCAAGGAGTGGAGGCGGTCGGAAGAGAACCGTTGTTCATATCCTACGAGTACAATGAACCACTCGACGAAGTTACGTCAAGATGAGCTCGGGACGGACTGCATAATCATGTTCGGCATGAGAAGAAGCAGTGCAGTAAAACATACCACGAATTACTATGGTGTCCGGATACTTACGACTTCGCCAGGGGCTTGACCCTGGGTTGCCACTCGTCGCCGCTGTAGGCGGCCGTCGTGGAGCAGTCCGGGGTAGGGTCTTGCCCTTCTTGGACCCTTTGGCCTCCCCGGTTGGGTCGGCCTTCCTTTTCTTGTCTCCCCCGGCTAGAGGGGGAGAACTTTCCTCTTCCACCTCCTGTTTTCGTGGGAGGAGCGTCGGAGTTATCAGACGATGAGTGCAATACATCCTTGCGCCGGAGACCCTTTCGGGTCCCCGCGGCCTTCTTCTTGGCCTTCTTCACCAGCACCTCGTAAGGTGCCGGAACCAGCATCTCCGTCAAGAGAGCATCTGCAGGATCTTCCGGCAGGGGGCGGGGCAATCAATATGCTCCGCTGTCTTCACCCAGTCCCGTCAAAGGCGTGGAAGGCTTAGATCCCGCACATGATTAAACTGGGTCAAATGGATACCTTGTGAAATATAAAAACTTACCGGATTGGCGCGACGCTTTGCGCTGAGTCCGCGGTCCTTGGTGAGGGAAGGAGGTACCTCAACGCCCTTGAACAACACCCTCCAGACGTCCTCATGTGTCGTGTCATAGAGCTCTCGCAACGTCTGGTGCTTGGCCGGGTCGAACTCCCACAAATTGAATGCTCGTCGTTGACACGGGAGAATCCGGCGGAAGAGCATGACCTGGACCATGTTGACAAGCTTGATTTTCTTGCTTATCATGTTCCTGATGCAGGTCTGGAGTCCGGTCAGCTCTACCGAAGAACCCCAGGACAGGCCCTTCTCTTTCCTGGAGGTGAGCCGTGTGGGGATTTCGAATCGAAATTCAGGGGCTGCCGCCCAGTTGGTGTCGCGCGGCTCGGTGATGTAGAACCACCCCGATTGCCACCCCTTTATGGTGTCCACATAGGAGCCTTCGAGCCAGGTGACATTAGGCATCTTTCCCACCATGGCGCCTCCGCACTCCGCTTGCTGGGTGACCACCACCTTCGGTTTGACACTGAAAGTCTTCAGCCACAGGCCGAAATGGGGCTTGATGCGGAGGAAGGCCTCGCACACGACGATAAATGCCGAGATGTTGAGGATAAAATTGGGGGCCAGATCATGAAAATCCAGCCCGTAGTAGAACATGAGCCCGCGTACAAACGGGTGGAGGGGAAATCCCAGTCCGCGGACAAAATGGGTAAGAAAAACTACCCTCTCATGGGGTTCGGACGTTGGGATGATCTGCCCCGCATCTGGCAGCCGGTGCGCGATATCCGCGGCCAGATATCCGGCTTCCCGTAACTTTTTGATGTTCTCCTCCGTGGCGGAGGAGACCATCCACTTGCCTCCTGCTCCGGCCATGCTTGGAGTGGTTTGAGACGAAGAACGCAAGCTTGGGCGCTAGAGCTCGAGTGTGCGGGAATGGGTAAGCAAGGAGGAAGAAGGCGTGGGTGAAAAGAGTGAATCTTCATCCCTTTATAAGGGCGGAGGAGGCGATGCGCCTCCCCACTTGCCTAGTAAAATCACTTATTCCCCAAGCATCGTAATTGATGGCGCGGTTGGGTGTCACACCCTAGCTAGTTCATGCACTAGAGTGTTTGCATCATGTTTAAATTTCTGAGAAAGATGAAATGGGAATGACAGAACCCCCAGCACCCCTTGGAACAACTAGGGTTTACTAAAAACTTTTTCAATGAACCTGAAATGCCCTTCTAAAAAGCCCACCCTTTTTTTGGGTTAAAACCTTTGACAAAAATGGTGCACATTTTTCTAGGAGATCTTAAGGTCATTGGATTAATTCATATAGTATTTGCATTTGGGCATTTAAATATTATAAAATATTTTAAATGCTCAAATAATCATAAACTAAAATGTTTACTGTTGGATATATTCTAAGCAGTAGCCATGATTAATTTTATGATTTTTGGAAATGCCCTGGCATTTTTGATAAAGCCCTAAAGTTACAGAAATAATAGAAAATAAATAAAAACAGAAAAAGAGAGAGGGAAAGGAACTAACCTGGCTAAACCCCAGCAAGCCCACCTGGCTAGCCCAGCTGGCCAGCCCAGCCCAGTGGCCTCCCCCGTGTCGTCTTCCTCGCGACAGAAGGACGCCGGGCGCGTGCCCCGTGCGTGCGGCCATGCGCCCCGGCCACCTCCTGCTTGCCGCTCCCCCTCGACGCCTGGACGCCCCTGCGAGACGCCACACACCCCCGTGGACCTCTCTCACTCTCTCCCCACCTTTCCCCCTCCTCTGCTCTCTCTCCTGCGCAGCCCGAGCGGAGCTCGTCGCCGCCGATGCCGTTTGCCACGGCCACCGTGCTCCCCTCGCCTCCCCGCGCTGTCCACGGCCTCCGCCATCGTCCGACGCTCCGCCCCACCCTGGCCCTGAGCGCTGGGACGGCCTGCATCGCCAGCTCCCTCGTCTTCTTCTTCCTCGGCCACCGAGGACCGCCGTCGTCGATTCATCGTCGTCAGGTCTTCCTCGAGCCCGCTGAGCAGCTCGTCGCACCGCCGTGAGCCCCTCTTCCTCTTCCCTCCTTTGTCAAGCTCGCACCCGTCCTGTAGCTCCATTTCCCACCACGGCCGAGAGCTTCTCGCCACCGGACATGGTGCAGTCGTGGCCACAGCCGCACAAGCTCACAACGGAGCGCCTCACCATGCTCAGGAAGCCCCCAGGAGTCTAACGCACACACCCACTCGCCCTCCCGTGCACCGTAGCACCGACCCTGACCTCCCCCGAGCCCCGGCGACCGCCAAAGTCGACGCCGGTAATGACTCCGGCCACCCCAGGCCCAACCACCCACACCACTCAACGCGGACGAGTGCCCGCGTCACATAGATGCCCTCCACCGGCCAAATGGTCACCGGAGGAGGAAACCCGCACCCCTCCGCCATCCCTGGCCTTGCCGGCGACGAGCCCCGGGTCAACTCCGGCGAGTTTGACCCGGGTTGACCCCAGTTTGACCCCGCCTGAGTCAATGACATGTGGGGCCGGCTCCTAACTAAAATAGTTTAGTTTTTAATTAGTGCTAATCACACTTTTAGGGGTTAATGACCTCGTTAGCTAACTCTGTGTCACTGACATGTGGCCCTAGGGCCTTAACTAACCTAGGTTAGGATTAGATTAATGTAAATTAACTTGGTTAGTTAGGATAGTCACTGACAGATGGGGCCCACCAGTTAGGTTTGACCTGGGCTGGCGCCTTTGACCCGCTGACGTCACACTGATGCCAGGCTGACGCAGTAAATCCTTTTCTGGATTTATTCTTATATAGGAAATTCCAGAAAATAACCAAAACTTCTAAAAATCATAGAAAATAATCTATAGCTCAGATTGAAAAGATTTATATATGAAATTTGATCAGAAAAATTCAATCTTTCCATCTGTAATGGTTTCATGCATGACAAAACACTTTAACCTTGCTGTTTAGGTGAAACAAGTTAATACACTTATAATGCATAAGAACTTGAGCTTCCATTTGAATCTTTGATTTAAATGGACCCATTTCAACTTGTTTCACATTGCATTAGGCAGGACACCTCATATTGCCATGTCATAGCATGCATCATATTGTTGCATATTGCCATGTGATGATTGTGTTCTGTGGTGTCTTTCGTGGTAGGTTCTGCCTCCGAGGATATTTCCGAGTATCCAGCTGAAGGCCAGTATCCTACTACCACTCCATCAGGCAAGTAGCACCATTGATCATATCGATACAATCCCATGTTCTCGCCTCTGCTCTCATTTACTGCATTAAGACAACAACGTTTCAAACTGTTGTGTGCTACGGTAGTTGAACCCTGTCCTCTGCATGACCTATTATTGCCACAGTAACTAGAAGAAACCCACTAGCATGTGTAGGAGTTGATTGAGCCATGTATGTGTTTCCTACCTTGCTATGCCTGCTATGCTTAGAGTTGTGTCAGGTCTGGTTCATCTGGGTGATGGGCTAGAGTGAAATGATTATGTCGGTAATGTGAGGGATGTGTTGAACATGATTTGGTAAAGGTGTAGATGAGAGGCCATGTAGGAGTACATGGTGGGTTGTTTCATTGAGGCCGTCCATAAGAACTGAGATCTGTATGCGTGATTTAAGATTCAGCTACTACCACACATTGGGCCCTGAAATATGACACCGCTCAACTTACTGACCCCTCTCGTCCTTTGTCCAGGAGTTGCAACTAGTTTCTGGTGTTTGTAGGTTATGTGTTGGCGGCCGTGCGTAGCGCTGACCCTAGGGGTGGGCTATGATGCGGTAGATACACCATGGCACGGTGTACCGAGTCGCCCGTTTGGTGTCTCGGGAACCCTGCTCACATCGTTTGGGGCTGTTGAGGACACCCCGGCCGGATTTCCTTGCGGATGGAACCCGAATAGGCGATAAAACTGGAATAGAGACTTGTGCGGTTAGTTAGGTCGTGGTCTACACCCACATCGGCTTTCGCTTGAAGTCTGCCGAGCACATGTCATGTGCAGATGCTAAGTGGTGGAAACATGTGTGACGAAGTACACCCCTGCAGGGTATAAAACTATTCGAATAGCCGCGTCCGCGGTAAAGGACTACTTGGTTGTCTATACAGTTCATAGACAAGTTAATGGTTACTACTAAAAGACTCAAGATAAGTGTGAGTATCGAGGATGTCACTCTTGTAGGATGACGAGGGAGGATCCCCGGTGGAGTATTGTGTTGGTGATTAGTGGACTCGTGTGCGAAAACTATTTTACAGTGGTGTCTTGTAGGATAGCTTAGCCAAGAGTCAAAGCTGGCTTGCTGCAATAACTCCACCACCTTCTTGAGAATGAGCATGTATAGTAGGTTCTGTTGTAAGACTTGCTGAGTACCTTTGTACTCATGTTTGCTTTAATTACTATTCTCAGACGACAACACCACCCCCTCCGATGGGTTTTATGTAGACCACGACGTCGATGAGTAACTTGCCACCCAGGTGGTGATCCTGGCCATGGAGGGCCCTATGTAGATAGTCAGGCTTCGACAAGCCGTCTTTCTTTCTAGTTTCTGTACTCAGACTATTTGCTTCCGCATGTGCTTGTATGCTTGTATGACTTGAGTGTCGGGTCATGTGACCCCTACCTGTATGAACATGTTATGTATGGATCTCTGGAGCCTTTAAATAAAGTACTTGAGTTGTAGAGTTTTGTTGTGATGCCATGTTGTATTTGCACATATCGAGCATATTGTGTGTATGATTGAAATGCTTGGTATGTGTGGGATCCGACAATCTAGTTGTTTATCTTTGGGAGCCTCTCTTATGGGGAAATGTAGTCTAGTGCTCCTTGAGCCATAGTAGTCCGCTACAGCCCGGTTCACCGGAGTCCTGCTAGCCCAGCACTACTGCTCAGGACACTTGACTGGCCGGCATGTGTTTCACTTTGTTCCTATGTCTGTCCCTTCGGGGAAATGTCACATGGTGAAATCCGGAGTCCTACCTAGCCTGCTACAGCCCGGTTCACCGGAGTCCTGTTAGCCCAGTGCTACAGCCTGGATTCACACACTGTTGACTGACATGCTCGATGTGATTCATGTATGACTGTCCCCATAGGTCTGTGCCGCTTTGGGTTCACGACTAGCCATGTCGGCCCGGTTTCTCTGTCATATGGATGCTAGCGACACTATCATATAGGTGAGCCAGAAGGCGCAAACGGTCCCGGGCCATGGTAAGGCGACACCCGTGGGGATACCATGCGTGAGGCCGCAATGTGATATGAGGTGTTACCGGCTAGATCGATGTGACTTGGAATCGGGATCCTGACATTAGGTTACCCACGTCCGTATTGATGAGAATCCCGTAATAAGGGGAACACGATCTCTGCTTTGACAAGACGTGTCAAGAAAACCACCTCGCGATATGTGCGGTGCTGGTTGAGAAAAACAGTTCGAATAATGACCGGGCCATGGCGTGATGTCATGTTGTCAAAACGTGCCAGCAGATTAGATTTGTAGAAATATTATTCTCTTTGCGGTAGTATGTGGAACTTGTTTTGTAGAACCGGACACTATTTTGGTGTTCGAAATCTTCTATGCAGTATTCGGAGGAGGAACCCGCCTTGCAATGCCGAAGACAATACTGCACGCCGGACTCATCGTCATTGAAGCCTGGTTCAGGGGCTACCGAGGGAGTCCTGGAGTAGGGGCTCTCCGGACAGCCGGACTATATCCTTTGGCCGGACTGTTGGACTATGAAGATACAAGATTGAAGACTTCGTCCCTTGTCCGGATGGAACTCTCCTTGGTGTGGAAGGCAAGCTAGGCAATACGGATATGTAAATCTCCTCCCTTGTAACCGACCTTGTGTAACCCTAGCCCCCTCCGGTGTCTATATAAACCAGAGGGTTTAGTCTGTAGGACAAGATACAATCATACCATAGGCTAGCTTCTAGGGTTTAGCCTCTACGATCTTGTGGTAGATCAACTCTTGTAATACTCATATCATCAAGAACAATCAAGCATGACGTAGGGTATTACCTCCACCAAGAGGGCCCGAACTTGGGTAAACATCATGTCCCCTGCCTCTTGTTACCATCCACCTTAGACGCACAGTTCGGGACCCCCTACCCGAGATCCGCCGGTTTTGACACCGACAAGGGGAAGCTGGTGGGGGCTGGCCCCTCTGTCTATTCCCCGACAGACGTAGCTCTCCGGCAGACAAAGAGGCTGCCGGCATGTAACACCCACGATGCGGCTATATCTCCCACGTGTCGGAGCATGACTTAGAGGCATAACCGCATAGTAGGCATGTCGCAAGAGGGGTAATCTTTACACATCCCATGTATTGAATAAGAAAGGGATAAAGAGTTGGCTTACAATCGCCACTTCACACAATACATAAATATAGCATTACATCATCTAGAATACAATCAAGGTCCGACTACAGAACCAACATAAATAAAGGCAACTCCTAATGCAATAGATCCCGATCACCCCAATTGGGCTCCACTACTGATCGTCTGGAAAGCAAACATAATAATGCCCCGAATCCTCGTCGAACTCCCACTTGAGTTCGGTCGCGTCCCCTGCACTGGCATCATCGGCATCTGCATCTGGTTTTGGAAGAAATCTGCGAGTCACGGGGACTTAGCAATCTCACACCCTCGCGATCAAGACTATTTAAGCTTAAAGGGGTAGGAAAAGGGGTAGTGATGTGGAGCTGCAGCAAGCACTAGCATATGTGGCGGCTAACTTACACAAATGAGAGCGAGAAGAGAAGCAAAGCACGGGCGAGAAGCTATAAGATCAAGAAGTGATCCTGAAACTACTTACGTTCAAGCATAACACGAGACCGTGTTCTCTTCCCAGACTCCGCCGAAAAGAGACCATCACAGCTACACACGCGGTTGATTCATTTTAAATTAAGTTAAGTGCCAGGTTTTCTACAACCGTATATTAACAAATTCCCATCTGCCCATAACCGCGGACACGGCTTTCGAAAGTTCAAAACCCTGCAGGGGTGTCCCAACTTATCCCATCACAAGCTCTCACGGTCAACGAAGGATATTCCTTCTCCCAGGAAGACACGATCAGACTCGGAATCCCGGTTACAAGACTTTTCGACAATGGTAAAACAAGACCAGCAAGACCACCCACTGTGCCGACAAGTCCCGATAGGAGCTGCACATATCTCGTTCTCAGGGCACACCGGATAAGCTAAGCGTACCGGAGCAAACGTAACCCAAGTTGCCAAGGGACGGCCCCGCACGGTGCTCTAGTTTGGACCAACACTCAGAGAAGCATTGGCCCGGGGGTTTAAAATAAAGATGACCCTTGAGTCCACAAAACCCAAGGGGAAAAGGCTTAGGTGGCAAATGGTAAAACCAAGGTTGGGCCTTTCTGGAGGAGTTTTATTCAAGGCGAACTGTCAAGGGGTTCCCATTATAACCCAACAGCGTAAGGAACCCAAAATCAAGGAACATAACACCGGTATGACGGAAACTAGGGCGGCAAGAGTGGAACAAAACACCAGGCATAAGGCCGAGCCTTCCACCCTTTACCAAGTATATAGATGCATTAAAGTAAACAAGATAAAATAGTAATGATATCCCAACAATAATCATGTTCCAATAAGGAACAAACTCCATCTTCACCTGCAACTAGCAACGCTATAAGAGGTGCTGAGCAAAGCGGTAACATAGCCAAACAACGGTTTGCTAGGATGAGGTGGGTTAGAGGATTGACATGGAAATATGGGAGGCATGATATAGCAAGTGGTAGGTATCGCGGAATAGCAATAGAGCGAGCAACTAGCAAGCAAAGATAGAAGTGATTTCGAGGGTATGGTCATCTTGCCTGCAAAGTTCTCCAAGTTGACGTAAGCTTGATCCTCGTAAGCGTACTCAATGGGTTCCTCGATCACGAACTCGTCTCCCGGCTCTACCCAAGGCAAGAACACAAGCAAAGGAAACCACAATCAACCACGGTGCAATGCGCAAGCAACATGATGCAAAACATGGTATGATATGCGAGATGTGATATGCAATGCATATGCGTGCTCCGGAAGGAAAAGATTGAACCAGGCCTCAACTTGGCAAACCAAGAGTGCCACTGGAAAGATGAGATGATTTCAGTCGAAATTGATATAAAGATCACCGGCATCGGATGCACGATTTGCAAATGGCAAGCAAAACAAGAATGGCACAATTTTGCGATTAACAGCACGATGCCATCTAGAATGCAACAAGAAACTAAGCTACTGGAATCCAACATAGCAACAAAGCACATAACAGTGATCTACTAAAGATTCTTGACAAAATATGAACAATGAGCTACCGCTAAATCACACAAGAGCAGGTTCAAACAAGCATGGCAAAAGTGCAAAAGATATCAGCATCACAGGGTTAGTGAAAATGCTAACATGCCAATAATTAACATCAGGAAGCAATGTTTAGAGCAAGATAACAACATGCTACAGGAAAAGAACATAGCAATACAAGGCATTGTATTAATCTACTCAAAGTATATAACAAAAGTCTCTTACTGACCATAAGCCAAAAGAGCACAGAAAATATGATGGCACCCATGTAAACATAGCAAGTTTCGTAAACAAATTAAGACTTAGCAGAAAACTGGACATGGCAAAAACAGAATTATGAAGGCCTCTTTGCGAGCTCGATTCACTCAACACAAGGCATTGCATGACAAGATAATCATAGAAATAGTAAGAAGACATATTCATGAAGCTAACCATGGTAATAACAATCTCATAACATGCATGGATCAACCACAACAACATTGGCAAAATTGATTAACACGTAAACAATCTGCCAGGAACATTTTATAGAAAAAGTAGAGCAAGATTGTGTCATCCTAGGTACTCCATAAATGCAAACAGGGGCATGGATGGATAGAGCACAACCATATGTCAAAATGATCCTTACTGAACATACTCAAAAGAAGCATGGACCTGTCTGTAGCAACAAGAACTCATGGCATAAAAATAACAGCAGAGCAAAGACTTAGTGAAATTCTAAGTCCCTGAAATCAGCAATATCACGAGAGCTACTTTGCATGCTTGTGCTAGTCACCACATTGATCACAAAAATACATGGCATACACCCCTGTAAAGATGGCATGGCATATCCCAAAACACATGTAGAGCTCATGTTCATATGAAGCACACAATAAATGTAGCAAAAATGACAAATGCTCATTCTCTGCTAAGAAACAGGAACTAACATTTTATAGCACTCTTGCATCAACTATTTTGGCATCAAGATGGACTCAAACAAGCATGGCACAATGGAACAAAATGAAGAGCACATCCATATGAAAATTTTGATATATCACATGCACGAAACGGAGTAGTATGCAACAAGTTATGGCATGATGAACACATGCATAAATCGTCACAAAAAAAGACTTAGGGAAAATCGAAGTCAACCTCTGGATCCAGATCTAGGGTTTTGCACGGATCAAGGTTCGTCGGAGAAGGCTCGCCGGAACAGGAGATCGCGGTGGCCGCATACCGCAGCGGAGGAGAAGGGTGGGGAGGCGGCGCTGGTGCGGTGGAGCTGGTCGCCGGGCGCGGAGGAAGCGGGGAGGCGAAGGCGACGCCGTGCGGAGGAGCTCGGCTCCGGCGAGCTCCGGTGGCCGGCGAGAGGCGCGGTCAAAGGTCGACGGCGGCGAGGGAGTGCGGTGGCGGTGCAGGCGCGCGATGCGCGGGCGGGCGGCGATGGAGGCGACCGGGCCTCGGGGGCCTGACCTGGGCTCGGGCGGGTCGGCGGCGCGGTGGACACGTGGCAGCCCCTGGTTGGCCGGGTGGCGGAGGCAGATGCATCCGGCTGCGCCTGGACGTGTCCGGCAGCGGAGAGGGACTAGGTTAGGGTTGGACTGCGCGAAAATTTCGGAAGGGGCACATATTTATAGGTAGAGGGAGCTAGGAGAGTCCAAATGGAGTGCGGTTTTCGGCCACGCGATCGTGATCGAATGGCCGAGAGGATGGAGGGGGTTTGGATGGGTTATTCGGCCACTCTAGAGGGGTGTTGGGCTGCAACACACACGAGGCCTTTACGGTTCCCCGGTTAACCGTTGGAGTATCAAACGGACTCCAAATGGCACGGAACTTGACAAGCGGTCTACCGGTGGTGTACCAAGGCCGCTTGGCAAATCTCGGTCCATTCCGAGAAAGTTTAACACCCGCACACAAAACGAGGCAAAAGGGGGCGCCGGAGGACATAGGAGTGTCGGATTGCAAAACGGACAACGGGGAAAATGCTCGGATGCATGCGACGAACATGTATGCAAATGCGATGCACATGATGGCATGATATGAAATGCATGACATGAACAAAATGCAAACGAAGACAAAAACTCAACCACGAATCTCATAACTTATAGCCAAAATGGCAAGAGTTGGAGTACAAATATGGTAAGTTACATCCAGGGCGTTACAACACTCCACCACTACGAAAGGATCTCGTCCCGAGATCTAGGACTGAAAGAAATCCAGATATTCGGAATGGAGGTGGTCCTCGCGTTCCCAGGTGGCTTCTCGGTCGGAATGGTGTGACCACTTCACTTTCAGGAATTTAATAGACTTGTTGCGAGTCTTGCACTCAGTTTCTTCAAGAATAGCAACGACATGCTCATGATAAGACAGGTCTTCTTGGAGATCAATCTCTTCGAAGTTGATGGTGCGGTCAGGAGTCTTGAAGCACTTGCGAAGCTGAGACACATGAAACACATCGTGCACATTTGCAAAGTTGGATGGAAGCTCAAGTTGATAGGCGAGATTGCCTCTTTTTCCAATGATCTTGAAAGGACCCACGTATCTAGGGGCAAGCTTCCCTTTGATACCGAAGCGATGAGTGCCTTTCATTGGAGAGACGCGGAGGTAGACATGGTCTGCAATCTCGAAAGCCAAGTCACGATGATTGCTATCATAGTAACTCTTCTGACGCGATTGCGCGGCTTTGAGATTTTCTTGGATGACTTTGCACATTTCTTCAGCCTCTGTGATTAAGCCATTGCCAAGAAGTTGGCGTTCACCAGTCTCTGACCAATTAAGAGGAGTACGACACTTTCTGCCATAGAGAATCTCGAATGGGCCCTTGCCCGAACTCGCTTGGAAGCTGTTGTTGTAGGAGAACTCGGCATATGGAAGACAATCTCCCCACTTCATACCGAAAGAAATGACACAAGCCCTGAGCATATCTTCAAGAATTTGATTGACTAGCTCGACTTGTCCACTGGTTTGAGGATGGAAGGCTGTGCTGAAGCGAATGTTGGTGCCCATGGCCTTCTGGAAGGAATCCTAGAACTTAGAAGTAAAGATGCTTCCACGATCTGAAGATATCAACTGTGGAATGCCATGCAAGGAGACAATTCTAGAGGTATATAGCTCTGCCAACTGAGCTACTGTGATAGATTCTTTGATAGGAAGAAAATGAGCCACTTTAGTAAGCTTATCAATGACAACAAAGATAGCATCATTTCCACACTTGGACTTGGGAAAACCAGTCACGAAGTCCATCCTAATATGGTCGAACTTCCATTCTGGAATGGCAAGAGGTTGGAGGAGACCAGCTGGCCGTTGGTGTTCTGCCTTCACTCTTCTGCAGACATCACATTCATTCACGAACTAAGCAATTTCTCGCTTCATTCGAGTCCACCAATAGGACTTCTTGAGGTCATGGTACATCTTTGTACTTCCAGGATGAATGGATAGAAGGGAATTGTGAGCCTCGTTCATAATGACTTTACGAAGGTCACCTTTAGGAACAACAATTCAATCCTCGAAGAATGGAGTATCTTTGTCATCAAGGCGATAGCACTTGTACTTGGGTTGGCTCTTGACAATCCCATTCTTCACCTTCTTCACCATTGCATCAAGAAGTTGTGCCTCACGAATTTGATCTTCCAAAGTAGGAGAGACTTGGAGGTTGGCAAGAAATCCTTGAGGAACAACTTGGAGATTAAGTTTGCGGAAAGCTTCACAAAGATCTGGCTGGAAGGGCTTGAGAATCAAACTGTTGCAGTAAGCCTTTCTACTCAAAGCGTCAGCAATGACATTGGCCTTGCCTGGAGTGTATTCAATACTCGGATTATACTCTTGAATCATTTCGACCCAATGAGTCTATCTGAGGTTGAGGTTGGGTTGAGTGAAGATGTACTTGAGGCTCTTATGATCAGTGAAGATGTCCACTTTCCTTCCCAACAAGAGATGTCTCCATGTTAACAGAGCATGGACAACTGCCGCCAACTCGAGGTCGTGAGTGGGGTAGTTCTTTTCGTTGGGCTTCAACTGGCGAGAGGTATATGCCACAACTTTCTTCTCTTGCATTCACACAGCACCGAGACCTTGCAGGGAAGCATCACATAAAACTTCGAATGGTTTGGATTCATTAGGAGGAGTCAGAATTGGAGCTGTGACTAACTTCTTTTTGAGGGTGTTGAAAGCCACGTCACATTCAGGCGTCCAGACATACTTCACATGCTTCTGGAGGAGGTTGGAAAGAGGCTTCACGATCTTAGAGAAATTCTCAACGAATCTTCGACAATAGCTCGCAAGCCCAAGCAAACTGCGGAGCTGCTTCACATTCTGAGGCGGTTCCCAATTCACAATTGCAGACACCTTCTCAGGATTAACAGCAATGCCCTTGGCATAGATGATATGCCCAAGGTAGAGAACCTCATCAAGCCAAAACTCGCACTTTGAAAACTTCGCATAGAATTGATGTTCTCTAAGTTTGTCCAGCACCAATCTCAAATGCTTGGCATGATCCTCCTTGTTCTTGGAAAAGACCAAAATATCATCGAGATACACCAAGACGAAATCAATTGTGCAAGGGTTGAAGATGAAGTTCATCGTGCGAGAGAATGTTGGAGGAGCATTGACAAGGCCGAAAGACATGACCGTGTATTCATAAGAACCATAGCTTGTTCTGAAAGCTGTCTTGGGGATATCTTGTTCACGAATGCGAATCCGATGATAACCCATACGGAGGTCAAGCTTGGAGAATACTTGGGCACCCTTGAGTTGTTTCAAAAGCTCATTGATGTTGGGAAGTGGGTACTTGTTCTTTATGGTCTTCTTGTTCTATGGGTGGTAGTCGACACAAAGTCGGTCCGTGCCATCCTTCTTCTTGACAAAAATAACATCACAACCCCATGGAGAAGAACTCGATTGGATCAGACCCATATGCTATTGTACATCGAGTTGTTTCTGCAGCTCCTTCAACTCTTCTAGTCCAAGCTTGTAAGGATGTTTGCAAACAGGTTCCGTGCCAGGATCAAGATCGATGACGAATTCAACTGGCCGGTGAGGAGGCATTCCTGGAAGCTCTTCTGGAAAGACGTCTTGATATTCACAAATGATTGGAATCTGAGAGATGGCATTCAACTCGCCCTTCTCATTGAGAGAAAACAGTCGAATGGTATCGTCATGAGTGGCATAGATGATCACATCCTCAAACGAGTGTGTCAATTGAATCTGCCTGGCAGCACAATCAAGTTGAGCCTTGTGCTTAGAAAGCCAGTCCATGCCGAGAATTAGATCAATATCCGAGTCACACAGAACAATTGGAGAAGCCAGAAATTTGCAGTCGCCCATCTTGATAGAAACATCCGGAACGCAGATATTAGCTGACATTTGCTTGCCCGGGGACACAATTAATAAAGTTCTACGCAATTGTTGATAATCACACTCATACTTCGATGCAAAAGGTTTTGAAATGAAACAATGCGATGCACCCGTATCAAAGAGATCTTTGGCAGGAATAGAGTTAACTGGAAGGTTACCCATGATCACTTCTAAAGAGTCCTCTGCCTGAGCTGCGTTCATCATGTTGACCTTTGCAAACTTGGGATTATTCTTGACCACTGCATTGTTGGCAGATCTCACAGGAGGAGGAGGCGGAAGGCGCCTCTGGTTGAAGCGTTTGTTCGCATAGTGCCCTTTTTGCTGACACTTGTTGCAAGTAACCTCTAAGAGCGGACGGTGATACAGAGCACTTGACCTTGGAGCATGAGACGTCGCTTTGTTCTGATAGCCTGGGTTGGGTGGGTGGGAAGATCCATTGCCACCTTTCCTCTTCTGCTAATAAGGCTGACAGAACGGAGGAGGAGGAGGCAACCAGAACTTTTGTTGCTTAGCTGCCACTTGAGTTGAAGAAGAAGAAGGAGTTGCATCCCTGACTCTCTTCTTAGATGCATCGCACTTGATCCGAGCAGCTTCTTGCTTTAGTGCCATGTTGTAGAACTCATCATACTTGGTCAGCTCAAAAAGCACGAGAGCTAGTTGCAGATCTTCTCTGAGGCCACCTCTGAATTGATAAATCATGCTCTTCTCGTCAGGGACGTCTTGTTTAGCGAAGCGAGCGAGCCTCTGAAACAGGATGTTGTATTGGTAAACAGACATACTGCCTTGCTTCACATTGCCGAACTCCCCGCGCTTACTCTCAGCAACACTTTGAGGAATGTGGTGAGCTTTGAAGTCTCGGCGGAAATCATCCGAGGTAATCACACGACCTCCTCTGGAATCTTTGTATTGTTGATACCACTCAGCAGCTTGGTCTTTGAGTTGGAACAAAGAAAACTTGACAAAGTCCTCAGGCCTGACGTTGCTACACTCAAAATGTTTGTAGATATCCACGAGCCAATCATCAGCGTGTGTGGCCTTGACACAGTTACTGAAGGACTTCGGCTGGTTTGCGAGGAACTGATTGAGGGTAGCAAACTAAGCTTGATTGTTGCCTTGGCCTTGATTTCCTTGGTTACGCTCTTGCAAGAGTTGCAAAAGCATCTGCGTGTTGGCGTTGGTGGCGGCCATGATAGCTTGCCATGCCTCCGGAGGTGGAGGTGGTGGCGGAGGTTCCGGATTCTGACGTGTTGGAGGAGCCATCCTGAAGAGGTTGACATCCGTTAGCATCTTGAAATACATATATTCAAGCTGAATCAGCGGATCGAAATTGCAACATATAGCCTTAACATTCGAACAAGAATGAACGAATGAATTCCAAAGTAAATGATCACACTTCCATAAATTGAGAAGCCACTTAGATAGAGATAGATGAATAAAGCAACAAGGTACGGATATGAACAAATAATTGGTAAGGATTACCCAATCACAAACCAAGTATCTGCGGGAAGAAATACTAGAGCTACAAGAATTCCCACCTATGAAACTCCCAAAACTTTCAGGTTATGCAATCAGGTGTTGGGGATACAGGGGAAGCATAATATCTCACCCAAAGCTAGCAAATCCTACATCCAGCTGTGTCCATCCTTCAACACATAACCAAGAAACCTTCTGAAATCATTTACCTCAACCTTCAAAAAGCATCCGTTATACGAGTTATGGCAATACTCCCGAACTCCTGCCCCAGTACTGGGTGGCGTCGAGGTTATCTCACCAACAACTGCATAAAAGAGATTTTCGATGTCGGCGAACTCAGGTATTCCAGAACTGCAACGATAAAATTGTGATGACAACACCTCGGAGCTCAACTCCCCGGGACACTGCCACAACCCCTAAATGTCAGGAGGCACCAAGAACAATGTTCTCGTCACAAAACCATCAGAACGATTCCAAGATACCCGCGTGATCCTAATTTTTTTTCATGAAATTTGAGAAGACAAGAGTCAAAAATCTACGTCAGGAGGCCTCACCAGAGCGACGAAGGGACTGAGGAGTAAAAATAATCCTACTCTCCGATATATATAATCCTATAAGACTCAAAACATTTTTTCTAGACTCAACAACGTCAGCGATTCGATCAAGCAGGGGGCTTCTAAGTTGGGGAAGGGTTTGATTACCAACTTGTAACACCCACGATGTGGCTATATCTCTCACATGTCAGAGCACAACTTAGAGGCATAACCGCATAGTAGGCATGTCGCAAGAGGGGTAATCTTTACACATCCCATGTAATGAATAAGAAAGGGATAAAGAGTTGGCTTACCATCGCCACTTCACACAATGCATAAATATAGCATTACATCATCCAGAATACAATCAAGGTCCGACTACGGAACCAACATAAATAAAGACAACCCCTAATGCAATATATCCCGATCACCCCAACTGGGCTCCACTACCGATCGTCCAGAAAGGAAACATAGTAACGTCCTGAATCCTCGTCAAACTCTCACTTGAGTTAGGTCACGTCCCCTGCACTGGCATCATCGGCACCTGCATCTGGTTTTGGAAGTAATCTGTGAGTCACGGGGACTCAACAATCTCACACCCTCGCGATCAAGACTATTTAAGCTTAAAGGGGTAGGAAAAGGGGTAGTGAGGTGGAGCTGCAGCAAGCACTAGCATATGTGGAGGCTAACTTATGCAAATGAGAGCGAGAAGAGAAGCAAAGCACGGGCGACAAGCTATAAGATCAAGAAGTGATCCTGAAACTACTTACGTTCAAGCATAACACGAGACCGTGTTCTCTTCCCGGACTCCGCTGAAAAGAGACCATCATGGCTACACATGCGGTTGATTCATTTTAAATTAAGTTAAGTGCCAGGTTTTCTACAACCGGATATTAACAAATTCCCATCTGCCCATAACCGCGGGCACGGCTTTCGAAAGTTCAAAACCCTGCAGGGGTGTTCCAACTTAGCCCAACACAAGCTCTCACGGTCAATGAAGGATATTCCTTCTCCCAGGAAGACCCGATTAGACTTGGAATCCCGGTTACAAGACTTTTCGACAATGGTAAAACAAGACCAGCAAGACTGCCCACTGTGCCGACAAGTCCCGATAGGAGCTGCACATATCTCGTTCTCAGGGCACGCCGGATAAGCTAAGCATACGGGAGCCAACGTAACCCAAGTTGCCAAGGGACGGCCCCGCACGGTGCTCTAGTTTGGACCAACACTCAGAGAAGCACTGGCCCGGGTGTTTAAAATAAAGGTGACCCTTCAGTCCGCGAAACCCAAGGGAAAAAGGCTTAGGTGGAAAATGGTAAAACGAAGGTTGGGCCTTGCTGGAGGAGTTTTATTCAAGGCGAACTATCAAGGGGTTCCCATTATAACCCAACCACGTAAAGAAAGCAAAATCAAGGAACATAACACCGGTATGATGGAAACTTGGGCGGCAAGAGTGGAACAAAACACCAGGCATACGGTCGAGCCTTCCACCCTTTACTAAGTATATAGATGCATCAAAGTAAACAAGATAAAATAGTAATGATATCCCAACAATAATCATGTTCCAACAAGGAACAAACTCCATCTTCACCTGCAACTAGCAACGCTATAAGAGGGGCTGAGCAAAGCGGTAACATAGCCAAACAACGGTTTGCTAGGACGAGGTGGGTTAGAGGCTTGACGTGGCAATATAGGAGGCATGATATAGCAAGTGGTAGGTATCGCGGAATAGCAATAGAGCGAGCAACTAGCAAGCAAAGATAGAAGTGATTTCGAGGGTATGGTCATCTTGCCTGCAAAGTTCTCCGAGTTGACGTAAGCTTGATCCTCGTAAGCGTACTCAACGGGTTCCTCGATCACGAACTCGTCTCCCGGCTGTACCCAAGGCAAGAACACAAGAAAAGGAAACCACAATCAACCACGGTGCAATGCACAAGCAACATGGTGCAAAACAGGGCATGATATGCGGGATATGATATGCAATGCATATGCGTGCTTCAGAAGGAAAAGATTTAACCAGGCCTCAACTTGGCAGACCAAGAGTGCCGCTGGAAAGATGAGATGATTTCGGTCGAAATCGATATAAAGATCACCGGAATCAGATGCATGGTTTGCAAATGGCAAGCAAAACAGGAATGGCACAATTCTGCGATTAACAGCACAATGCCATCTAGAATGCAACAAGAACCTAAGCTACTGCACTCGAACATAGCAACAAAGCACACAACAGTGATCTACTCTAGATGCTTGACCAAAGATGAACACTGAGCTATGGCTAAATCACACAAGAGCAGGTTCAAACAAGCATGGCAAAAGTGCAAAAGATATCAGCATCACAGACTTAGTGAAAATGCTAACATGCCAGTAATTAACATCAGGAAGCAATGTTTAGAGCAAGATAACAACATGCTACAGGAACACAACATAGCAATACAAGACATTGCATGAATCTACTCAAAGCATATAACAAAAGTCCCTTACTGACAAGAAGCCAAAAGGGCACATAAAATATGATGGCACCCATGTAAACATAGCAAGTTCCGTTAACAGATTCAGACTTAGCAGAAAACTGGACATGGCAAAAACAGAATTATGAAGGCCTCTTTGCGAGCTCGATTCACTCACCACAAGGCATTGCATCACAAGATAAGCATAGCAATAGTAATAAGACATGTTCCTGAAGACAACCATGGCAAGAACAATCTCATGACATGCATGGATCAACTACAACAACCTTCGCAAAATTGATTAACACGTAAACAATCTGCCAGGAACATTTTATAGCAAAAGTATAGCAAGATTGAGTCATGCTAGGGTACTCCATAAATGCAAACAGGGGAATGGATGGATAGAGCACAACCATATGTCAAAATGATCCTTACTGAATATACTCAAAAGAGGCATGGATCTCTGTGTAGCAACAAGAACTCATGGCATAAAAATAACAGCAGAGCAAAGACTTAGTGAAATTCTAAGTCCCTGAAATCAGCAATATCACAAGAGCTACTTTGCATGCTTGTGCAAGTCACCACATTGATCACAAAAATACATGGCATACACCCCTGTAATGATGGCATGGCATAGCCCAAAGCACATGTAGAGCTCATGTTCATATGAAGCACACAATAAATGTAGCAAAAATGACAAATGCTCATACTCTGCTAAGAACAGGAACTAACACTTTATAGCACTCTTGCATCAACGATTTGGGCATCAAGATTGACCCAAACAAGCATGGCACAATGGAACAAAATGAAGAGCACATCCAGATGAACATTTTGATATATCACACACACACGAAACAGAGTAGTATGCAACAAGTTATGTCATGATGAACAGAGGCATAAATCATCACAGAAAAGACTTGGGGAAAATCGAACTCAACCTCTGGATCCAGATCTAGGGTTTTGCATGGATCGAGGTTCATCGGGGAAGGCTCGCCGGAACAGAAGATCGCGGTGGCCAGAGACCGCAGCGGAGGAGAAGGGTGGGGAGGCGGCGCTGGTGCGGCGGAGCTGGTCGCTGGGCGCGGAGGAAGCAGGGAGGCGCAGCGATGCTGGGCATAGGATCTCGGCTCCGGCGAGCTCCGGTGGACGGCGGGAGGCGCGGTCAAAGGTCGGCGGCGGCGAGGGAGTGCAGCGACGGTGCGGGCGCGCGATGCGCGGGCGAGCGGCGGTGGAGGCGACCGGGCCTCGGGGGCCCGACCCAGGCTCGGGCGGGCCGGCGGCGTGGGGGCGGCGCGGTGGACACGTGGTAGCCCCTGGTTGGCCGGGCGGCGGAGGCGGACGCGTCCGGCTACGCCCGGACGTGTCCGGCGGCGGAGAGGGACTAGGTTAGGGTTGGACTGCAAAAAAATTTCGGAAGGGGCACATATTTATAGGTAGAGGGAGCTAGGAGAGTGCAAATGGAGTGCGGTTTTCGGCCACGCGATCGTGATCGAACGGACGAGAGGATGGAGGGGGTTTGGATGGGTTATTGGGCCACTTTGGAGGGGTGTTGGGCTGCAACACACACGAGGCCTTTACGGTTCCCCGGTTAACCGTTGGAATATCAAACAGACTCCAAATGGCACGAAACTTGACAGGCGGTCTATCGATGGTGTACCAAGGCCGCTTGGCAAATCTCGGTCTATTCTGAGAAAGTTTAACACCCGCACATGAAAAGAGGCAAAAGGGGGCGCCAGAGGACATAGGAGTGTCGGATTGCAAAACGGACAACGGGGAAAATGCTCGGATGCATGAGACGAACACGTATGCAAATGCGATGCACATGATGGCATGATATGAAATGCATGACATGAACAAAATGCAAATGAAGACAAAAACCCAACCAAGAATCTCATAACTTATAGCCGAAAATGGCAAGAGTTGGAGTACAAATATGGTATGTTACATCCGGGGCGTTACACGGCAGGATATCCTGTCGGGGAAAACTCATTTATTTACATTAAAGAGGCATTCCACCTCTGCATGGACATACACATGCAAGGGTTCCTGGCAGAGTTCATCTTTTTGATTCACATGTTGATACAAGTACAAGCATTATAGAACACAAAGATGGACTCAAGAGATTATATTATTTGAATTAAAATTTGCCGATTGCCTATAGATTTAAGATAAAAAAAGATAAGTGCCCCGTAATCTCCTCTTTTCGTTTTCCCTCCTTCAGGCACTGCGGCGGAAGGAGGAAAAGATGAGAAAAGGAGCACCCAAGCAGGAGCCCACCCTGATCCTGTCAGGGCCCACCGGGCACGACCTATCGGGACTAGGAGTGGCGAGGTTGCGAAGGAGGAGTGCGGGAAAGGGGCGGCGCCTTCTGGTCGCCACCTCTAGAGCCAGCAAGAAGCCCCGACTTGAGCGCCGGTGGAGTCATCCACCAAAGCTCAGCCGGAAGACTGCTGGAGGTGAGGAGAAGGCACCAAGGGAACATCCCTCCCCGGCTATCACCCGAAGAGGCTGGTGACGACAGTGTCGGGGAGGGAGGGGAAGAGCGGAAAGATGAGGCAGCAGGTCGATGGGCGGAGGAGAAGGCATCCACGCCATCATACTCCGACCTGACCCCCTACCACCCACCTTCTCCATCTTCCCTCGCTTTCTCCTCACCACCGCTGCTCTTAGAAAGCGCCAAGACTCCAGTCCGACGCCTCCAGCGGAGAAACAGCAAGCAACCGGAGCTGCCGGGGGGTTTGAGGTGTGTCGCGCCCCACCTTGGCAGACAAGAAGGCGCGCCTCTCGTCGAGAACAGCCTTGAGGCCTTTGGAAGGGGTGTTGCTGAGATTACCAGCAATCTCTAGCCCCGCCTCCCGGCCAAGCCTTGAAGAGATCAAGAGATTCGCCACACCATGGACTAGGCTCACTCCCCAAGCATCAGCACCAGCCTGGGGCAATAATAGCCCCAAGTAGGAGCCTGGGGCCTGGCTCCGTGCTCTTCTGTTTGGCATCACCAGCAGAAGCAGAAAACAAAGGAAGAAGTGGATGAATGCAAAGGTGGACGACTCCGGCCTCCTCTGCCCCTCCCTTTTATAGGACGGGCGGAGGAGGGCAGTTGTTCCATCAACGGGCAGCCACCGTCCTCCTCCACCAATTCAAGATGGGTGGGCCCTCTCCAAGATGCTCTCCCACGCCACGCGCCTCTGTCACCTACCCCGCGTGATGCATGCAACATACATGGCCAAGGATAAGAGCGCGCAGTGGGAAGAGTAAATTGGCACTTTCTACCCCGTGCGATAAAGTCATTCACGGGCCATTGCTGGAGCGACCCCACCACTATCGGCTTTACGCCACATGCGGGGAACCCGGAAACTGGCCCGAAATCAAGGCTAATGAAGTAGCAATGGAAATCTCAAGGGGGCAACCCCTTCAGCAATCCTGCCTGTGCACTTATTAGGACCTACCCCAACGATGCTCAACAGCACGTTCGGGGCATGCCCGGGGGCTTCTGTCGATGCAACAGACCTTGGGTCCATTGTCCAGACTGTGCACTTGCACAAGGGCAAGAATTGAAGCATTAGCTGGAGTCAGATATTGGAGGACCAAGAGATTTGAAGAACCAACATGCAGCTCAGAGGGACCAAGGTCAAGCCAGAGAAGCAGTATATCGGCAAGCGAAGGGCCTCCCTTGCTGGGTAGGCGAGCCCGGCAAGGGGCAAGGCCACCGCCAGAAGCAACCAACCAAGGCGCCCCGGCAGGGCCTGCCGGGGCTCACGGAAGCAAAACCACCCACCAACCACTCAAGCACGACCCATGTCTTCAATCAATGCGGTGTCAAGCCGCAAGGTGATTAAGTGGCAGCCATTCGCCACATGGCAGCCGTTTCCTACAAAAGGAACGTATAGATGACACCCGTCCTATGACGTGTCAATCAAACAAGTGCAGATCTGGCAAGATAGCCCAGCAAGCCTTGCCGGGCAACCTGTGATGTGACACTTAGCAGTGCATTTAGTGCACCCTGTCAGCCCACATAGTTAGGTATGATAGCACTATTTGTTATCATATCAGTGGATAATGACCACTTTGCCATTGTGGTGACCCCTTAATCTATAAAAGGAGGCCCATGGCACCCATAGGAAGGGGTTGGAAAGTTGAGGAACCCGCACCCCATACGCGCGTAGTCGCTGCTGCCATACGGTGACCCCTGTCGGGCAAATGTACTGCGTTGCATTTTCCACATTCCACCATCAATCCACCAAACAGGAGTAGGGTTTTACGCCTCACGGTGGCCCGAACCTGGAAAATTGCTTGTGTGCTCTCTATCGTGCTGCCACGCACTGGTCTGCTCTTTGTGCAACGCGATGTCCCCCTTCCGAACTAGCAAGGGACCCCCTGGTCCCATAGGTGGTCGTAGATATCCCGCGACAGTCATCACCAAGCGCATCATGAGGGGTGACATTCCGCCGCCTCCCACTCCGGCTCTGGGTGCGGGGCAGCCACCTCCTCCCCCGCCCCCGACCAAGGCACGATGTACGAGGAAGTCTATCCCAACCAGAGCGTGAGCTACGTCATCTTCACCAGCCTTGGCGACGACAAGCGTAGTGAGTGCCTGCTCCAGCAGGAGGTGAACACCGTCGTCCCGGTCGTGCCTCAATATATGCACTGGCCAGAGCGTTTGGTCAGCTGGACCCGGGAGGACCACCTAGCCGTCATGCCGAACCCAGGTGGCTACGCCCTCGTCCTTGATCCCACCATAGTCGTAGCCCGACGCACCTGCAAGTTCTCGTGAGTCCTCATTGATGGCGACAACAACATCAACATCCTCTACAGCGACACCATGACCATGCTCGGCCTCGAGGCCAAGGACCTGGAGCCATCCCGGACGGTGTTCCATGGCATCATGCCAGACCCCTCCTGTTCCCCCATTGGCTAGATCTGGCTTGACACCTGTTCGGCATGAGCGATCATTTCCGGCGTGAGCCTATCTGGTTCGAGGTGGTGGACTTGTCCAACGCGTACCACGCGCTGCTGGGTCAGCCCGCGCTCACCAAGTTCATGGCAGTCCCCCACTACTCCTACCTGAAGATGAAGTTGTCGGAACCCAAGGGCCTCATCATCATCGTCGGTGACTACAAAAAGTCGTTGTAGTGCACTCAAGATGGCGCCAGGTTGGCCGAGTCGCTTGTCATAGCCAAGGAGCAGCGCCAGTTCGACCGAATTGTCGCGCTCGCCAATGAGATGCTAGTCGTGCCGGCTTAGGCCAAGGAGCCAGCTGGCGAGGCCTCATTCTAGCCGTCCAAGGAGACCAAGAAGGTCAAGCTGAACTCGGAAGACCCTAGCTGCAGGAAGTATGTCGTCGTGGGCACTCGCCTCGACAGCAAATAGGAAGGCGAGCTCGTCAACTTCCTCCGTGAGAATCGGGATATCTTTGCTTGGTCCCCAAAGGACATGTGATACGTCTCCAACATATCTATAATTTTTTATTGTTCCATGCTGTAATATTATCAACCTTGGATCTTTTATAATCATTTTATAGTCGTCTTATATCATTTTTAGGTACTAACCTATTGACATAGTGCCAAGTGCCAGTTGCTGTTTTTTTCCATGTTTTTGACATCATGGAAAGTCAATATCAAACGGAGTCCGAATGCCACGAAACTTTACGGAGAATTTTTATTGGCCAAAAGGAACACAACAGGCCCTGGCTATGCCTAGGGGTGCCCCGAGGGAGGCACAACCCACCAGGGCATGCCAGGAGGCCCAGGCGCGCCCTGGTGGGTTGTGCCCACCTCGGGTGCCCCTTGGACCGCCTTTTTGCTCTATAAATACCCCAATATTCCAGAAACCCTAGGGGAGTTAATGAAATATTCATCCAGCCGCCACAGAGTCCAGAGCCACCAGATCCAATCTAGACACCATCTCGGATGGGGTTCACCACCTCCATTGGTGCCTCTCCGATGATGCGTGAGTAGTTCTTTGTAGACCTTCGGGTCCGTGGTTAGTAGCTAGATGGCTTCATCTCTCTCTCTCTCTCTTGATTCTCAATACAATGGCCTCTTGGAGATCCATATGATGTAACTCTTTTGTGGTGTGTTTGTTGGGATCGATGAACTTTGAGTTTATGACCAGATCTATCTTTTTATATCAATGAAAGTATTTGAGTTTGTTTGATATCTTTTATGCATGATCTCTTATAGCCTCGTATTTCTTCTCCGATATTTGGGTTTTGTTTGGCCAACTTGATCTATTTATCTTGCAATGGGAAGAGGTGCTTTGTAGTGGGTTCGATCTTACGGTGCTTGATCCCAGTGACAGAAAGGGAACCGACACGTATGTATCGTTGCTACTAAGGATAAAATGATGGGGTCTATCTCTACATAGATAGATCTTCTCTATATCTTGTCATCGTTCTTATTGCAGTACTCTGTTTCTCGATGAACTTAATACACTAGATGCATGCTGGATAGCGGTCGATGTGTGGAGTAATAGTAGTAGATGCAGGCAGGAGTCATTCTACTAATCTTGGACGTGATGCCTATATAATGATCATTGCCTGGATATCGTCATGAGTATTTGAAGTTCTATCAATTGCCCAACAGTAATTTTTCACCCACCGCTTTGCTATTTTTCTAGAGAGAAGCCACTAGTGCAATCTACGCCCCCCGGGTCTCTTTCTCATATTATTTGCCTTTGCGATCTACAATTATTTTCTTTTTTTTCAGATATATTAATCCAAAAACCCAAATATACTTTGCTGCACTTTATTTTATTTCTGATCTATTTATCCAATCTATCACAACCTTTTTACCATCATGCACCAATTTCTGGCACCGTTACCCGAAAGGGATTGACAACCCCTTTAACACGTGGGCTGCAAGGATTTGTTATCTATGTGTAGGGGCTGTTTACGTTGTGTTGCTTGGTTCTCCTACTGGTTCGGTAACCTTGGTTTCATATCTGAGGGAAATACCTGCCGCCACTATGCTACATCATCTCTTCCTCTTTGGGGAAATACCGACGTAGCTTCAAGCGACATCAAAAGGAATTTCTGGCGCCATTGCCGGGGAGGATCTTCAACATATACCAGGTTCCTAATCACAAATCTCATCTCCTTGCAATTTACATTATTTGCCATTTGCCTCTCGTTTTCCTCTTCCTCGCTTCACAAAAATTTGCCGTTTTATTCGCCTTTCTTTTCCCATTCACCGTTTTCTTGCCAGATCTGTTTTTGAGTGCAATCTTATTGTGTGGTCATCATGACTCAATAGAACACCAAGTTATGTGATTTCTCGAATACCAACAACAATGATTTTATCGGCACTCCGCTTGCTCCTCCCGCCACTAGTGCGAAGACTTGTGATATTAATACTGCTTTGGTGAATCTTGTTATCAAAGACCAATTTTCTGGTACTCCTAATGAGGATGCCGCATCCCATCTTAATACCTTCATGGAATTATGCGATATGCAAAATAAAAAAATGTGGACAATGATGTGGTCAAGATGAAATTATTTCCGTTTTCTTTTCATGATTCTGCAAAAAAATGGTTCTCTTCTTTGCCTCGCAATAGTATCAATTCTTGGAATAAGTGCAAAGATGCTTTTATCACTAAGTATTTTCCTCCCGCAAAAATTATTTCCCTTAGAACCCAGATCATGAATTTCAAGCAACTTGAACATGAGCATGTTGCACAATCTTGGGAAAGGATGAAAATGGTGCTAAGGAATTGCCCAGCTCATGGGTTAAATCTTTGGATGATCATACAATTTTTTTATGCAGGGTTGAATTTTGTTTCTTGTAATCTTTTAGATTCCGCCACAGGTGGTACTTTTGTGGAAATTACTCTGGGTGAAGCCACCAAATTGCTTGATAATATCATGGCAAATTATTCACAATGGCATACCAAAAGGGCTCCTACTAGTAAAGAAGTTAATTCTGTTGAAGAAATTTATTCTTTGAGTGAAAAGTTGATGCTCTTGTGAAATTGGTTGCTAGTAGAAGTTATCCTATTGATCTTAATGATATGCCTTTGTCTACTTTGATTGAAAAAAAATAGTGACGCCATAGATGTGAATTTTATCTCTCAAAATAATTTCAACAACAATGCTTATAGAGATAATTTTAATCCTGGACCTTTTCCTAGTAATTCCTGTAATAATTATGGTAATTCCTATGGAAATCAATCCTATCATAATAATAGGAACACCTCTGATCTTGAGAATAATATTAAAGAATTTATCAATACACAAAAAGTTTTCAACACTTCCATAGAACAAAAGTTGAGTAAGATTGATGATTTGTCTAGAAGTATTGATAGATTGCTCATGATGTGGAAAATCTCAAGATGAAAATTTTTGTGCCTAAGGTTGATGAATCAATTAAAGCTATTTATGTTTCTATGGATGAAAGTAATAAAAGAACTGCTATGCTTAGAGCTAAAAGAGAACTTTTAGAAAAAGTGTTTTCTAGTGATTTCTTTTGCAAAAGTGATGAATATCTTAAAATGATTGGCATTTCTTCTATTGATTACTTGTTTAGTAAAGTTAATATT
Source organism: Triticum aestivum (assembly GCF_018294505.1). Taxonomy (NCBI): domain Eukaryota; kingdom Viridiplantae; phylum Streptophyta; class Magnoliopsida; order Poales; family Poaceae; genus Triticum; species Triticum aestivum. The sequence goes on from NC_057806.1 coordinate 165,503,958, forward strand.
GGTGAAAAAGGGACTGGAGAAGAGTCAACTTTAGGTAGAAGGTGTCCCAATATTTCGGAGGGTGAAAATCTTGTTGAGAAAATTGGTAAAGTTGGGTTTGAAGAGGTGAAAACTTTAGCTAGTGATGTACCCACTCTTTTGGATTACAAAGACTTTGATTATGATAGTTTCTCTTTGATTGATTGTATTTCTTTGTTGCAATCCATGATAAATTCACCCCATGCTTATGAACAAAATAAAGCTTTTACTAAACATATTGTTGATGTTATGATGAAAGCTTTTGAAGAAAAATTGGAATTAGCAATTCCTAGAAAATTGCATGATGAATGGGAACCTACTATCAAAGTCAAGATTAAAAATTATGAGTGCTTTTCTTTGTGTGACTTGGGTGCTACTGTTTCTACTATTCCGAAATATTTATGTGATGTGCTTGGTGTTACCGATCTTGAATCGTGTTCTTTGAACTTGCACTTGGCGGATTCTACTATTAAAAAGCCTATGGTAAGAATTAATGATGTTCTTATTCTTGCAAATATAAATTATGTGCCCATAGATTTTATTGTTCTTGATATTGATTGCAATCCGTTTTGCCCAATTATTCATTATAGACCATTTTTACGCACTATCGGTGCCGTGATTGATATGAAAGAAGGCAATGTTAAGCTCCAATTTCCTTTGAGGAAGGGTATGGAACACTTTCCTAGAATAAGAATTAGGCCACCATATGAATCAATCATGAGGGCATTTTATGGATCTCGAACCAAAGATGACAAAACTTAGATCCTTGCTTTATGCCTAGCTAAGGGCGTAAAACTATAACGCTTGTTGGGAGGCAACCCAATGAATAAATTTATTTTTGCTTTTTGCTTCCTGTTTTGGAGTGTTAGAACAATTATTCTACTGTCATGATTGTGTTTTTATGTTTTAATTAGTGTTTATGCCAAGTAATGCCTTTATGATCTTCTTGGGTGATAGTTGTTTGATCTTGCTGAATAAACAGAAACTTTTATGCTCACAAAAATAATTTTCATTTTTTACCAGAGAGCGATAAAATACCCATTCCACTTGCAGTATATAAATATACAAATTTCTCAGGTCGTCCCAATTTTCCAGATTTTTTGGAGTTACAGAAGTATTCTAAATAGTCAGATTGCTACAGACTGTTCTGTTTTGACAGATTCTGTTTTCTTTGTGTTGTGTGCTTATTTTGATGGCTTTATGGTTTTCTTTGATGAGTTTTTGCCATAGATAAGTTGGAATATAGTAGATATAATACAAGAACAAAATACGAATTGGTTTGATACTGCACTTATAGTAGTGATTTATTATTTTCTTATACTAATGGATCTCATGAAGGTTTTGTTGAGTTTTGTGTGATTGAAGTTTTCAAGTTTTGGGTTATCTTACGATGTATGAAGGGAGGAGTAGAAGAGCCTAAGCTTGGGGATGCCCCGGCATCCCAAGCTATTATCCAAAAATGAGCAACCAACCAAGCTGGGGGATGCCCCCGAGTGGCATCCCCTCTTTCTTCTAATGACCATCGGTATTTTCCTCGAAACTATATTTTTATTCGTCACATACTATGTGTTTTGCTTGGAGCATCTTGTATGATATGAGTCTTTGCTTGTTGTATTTTGTGTTTTAAGTCTTGATCCCTTGCTGGACACACCTATTTGAGAGAGCCAAAATTATGTCATGACTTGTTAGAATTGCTCTCTATGCTTCACTTAAATTTTTTATGAGCTATGGACTTGCTCTAGTGCTTCACTTATATCTTCATAAGCATGGTGTGCTTAGTATTTTTGAAGAAATGCTCTCTTGATTCACTTAGATTTATTTGAGAGTTAGTAAAATTTTCAAGAAATTCTCCCTTGCTTCACTTAAATTAATTTGAGAGAAAGAAAAATTATGCTCATGATCTTCACTTATATTTGTTTGAGCTTGTCAAAAGCAACATATGAAAATTAGTCCCAAAGTGATAGATATCCAAGAAGGATATAATAAAAACTTTCATGAAGATCATTGGACAAAATAAACTTGATTCTTAGTAATAGTTTTGAGATATGATGATGTGATATGTGGGTCATCTTGATGAGTAATTATTCTTTAGTAAGAATATTGGTGTTAAGGTTTGTGATTCCCTATGCAAGAACGAAAGTCAATAGTTATTGAATTAAATTATATCCTACTTATGGTGCACTATTTGGTGTTAGTTATGCTTAATGCTCGCTTATGAGATTATTTGTTTCTTGGTTGGTCGCTTCCCAATCTTTTGCTAGCCTCCATTTTGCACTAAGTATGATCACTACTTGTGCATCCAAAAACCTTTAACCTAGTTTTGCCACATGAGTCCACTATATCTACCTATATGCGGTATTCTTTTGCCGTTCTAAGCAAATTTGCATGTGTCATATCTAATTTTCAAAATAAACTTCTCTTTGGTGTGTTCGTTTCGCTCGCGAGCGGTGAGGGGTGGCTAATATTTTCCATGCTAGATGTGTTATTCTCACAATGAGTGTTTATTCACTTGTCATTGCACGAGAGTAAGGAAAAGGTATTAGGGATGCCCAGTCCCGAAATGCAAAAAAATGAATTTACTTTATGTTGTCAAATAATAAATTCCTTGGAAAGTGTTGGTATGGAGGGCAACCGTGGATACAGCTAGCCATGGAAAGTGAAAGTATCATGGAAAAAGGAATAAACTTTATTTTCTATTTGGGAACCGCCTATGATATATCTATGCATGGAAAGTATTGGGAACTCTAAGTCGTTTTCGTTGGTGGGATGGATACACCTCCCAAAATGTTTTTATCTCTAAGTTTTTCGCTTTGAGCTCTAGCACCTATACAAATCCCCTTTCTTTTACTTCATGCAATTTTTATTTTGAATTTGAGTCTCCAGCTTCTCTTATAAAAGCACCAACTAGGAGGCAATATGATCGTACTTGAGTATTGGACATAGCTAATATGTGAGTGTGTTTCATGAATGGATCAATGGTTGAGCATGATGGGCTAGGGATAGCTTATTTTAGCGTTGATATTTTGAAAGACATTGTTGCTTGTTGATATGCTTGAGTATTTAAATTATCGTGTCAAAACTAAACTATTGCTTTGAACAATATAAAAGTCCAAATGTCCATTCTATAAAGAAAGAAATGTGATATGACATGTTAGGCATCATTCCACATCAAAAATTCTGTTTTTATCACTTCCCTACTCGAGGACGAGTAGGAGTTAAGCCTGGGGATGCTGATACGTCTCCAACGTATCTATAATTTTTGATTGTTCCATGCTATTATATTATCAATCTTGGATGTTTTGTAATCATTTTATATCATTTTTTGGTACTAACCAATTGACATAGTGCCAAGTGCCAGTTGTTGTTTTTTCCATGTTTTTACATCGCAGAAAATCAATATCAAATGGAGTCCAAATGCAACGAAACTTTGCGGAGAATTTTTATGGGCCAAAAGGAACACAACGGGCCCTGGCTGCACCTGGGGGATTCCCCGAGGGAGGCACAACCCACCAGGACGCACCAGGAGGCCCAAGCGCGCCCTGATGGGTTGTGCCCACCTCGGGTGCCCCCTGGACCGCCTCTTTGCTCTATAAATACCCCAATATTCCAGAAATCCTAGGGAAGTTGACAGAATATTCATCCAGCCGCCGCAGAGTCCAGAACCACCAGATCCAATCTAGACACCATCTCGGATGGGCTTCACCACCTCCATTGGTGCCTCTCCGATGATGCGTGAGTAGTTCTTTGTAGACCTTCGGGTTTGTAGCTAGTAGGTAGATGGCTTCATCTCTCTCTCTCTCTCTTGATTCTCAATAAAATTGTCTCTTGGAGATCCAGATGATGTAAGTATTTTGCAGTGTGTTTGTTGGGATCGATGATCTTTGAGTTTATGATCAGATCTATCATTTTATATCCATGAAAGTATTTGAGTTTGTTTGATCTCTTTTATGCATGATCTCTTATAGCCTCATATTTCTTCTCCGATATTTGGGTTTTGTTTTGCCAACTTGATCTATTTATCTTGCAATGGGAAGAGGTGCTTTGTAGTGGGTTCGATCTTATGGTGCTTGATCCCAGTGACAGAAAGGGAACTGACACGTATGTACCATTGCTACTAAGGATAAAATGATGGGGTCTATCTCTACGTAGATAGATCTTGTCTACATCATGTCATCGTTCTTATTGCATTACTCCATTTCTCCATGAACTTAATACACTAGATGCATGTTGGATAGTGGTCGATGTGTGGAGTAATAGTAGTAGATGCAGGCAGGAGTCGGTCTACTAATCTTGGACGTGATGCCTATATAATGATCATTGCCTGGATATCATCATGAGTATTTGAAGTTCTATCAATTACCCAACAGTAATTTGTTCACCCACCACTTTGCTATTTTTCTCGAGAGAAGCCAGTAGTGAAATATACGGCCCTCGGGTCTCTTTCTCATATTATTTGCCTTTGCGATCTACTTTTATTTTCTTTTAGTTTCAGATCTATTAATCCAAAAACCCCAAAATACTTTGCTGCACTTTATTTTATTTTGCGATCTATTTATCCAATCTATTACAACCTTTTACCGTCATGCACCAATTTTGGCACTGTTACTCGAAAGGGATTGACAACCCCTTTAATACTTCGGGTTGCGAGGATTTGTTATCTGTGTGCAGGGGCTATTTACATTGTGTTGCTTGGTTCTCCTACTGGTTCGATAACCTTGGTTTCATATCTGAGGGAAATACCTACCGCCATTGTGCTGCATCATCCCTTCCTCTTTGGGGAAATACCGATGTAGCTTCAAGCGACATCAACATGTCAGGATCCCGAGGGAGTATGCCGAGCACAAACTACACGTCCGCAAGGACGCCAAGCCTATCCGTCACCCCTTACGTTGCTTTTCAGAAGAGAGGAGAAGAACCATCGGTGAAGAGTTCACCAAGCTACTCGCGGCTGGCATCATCATGGAAGTGTTCCACCCCGAGTGGCTAGCCAACCCGGTCCTCATCCTGAAGAAGAACAACACCTGACGCATGTGCATAGACTGTTGGAAATATGCCCTAGAGGCAATAATAAAATGGTTATTATTATATTTATTTGTTCATGATAATTGTCTATTGTTCATGCTATAATTGTGTTATCCGGAAATCATAACACGTGTGTGAATACATAGACCACAACACGTCCCTAGCGAGCCTCTAGTTGACTAGCTCGTTGATCAAAAGATAGTCATGGTTTCCTGACTATGGACACTGGATGTCATTGATAACAGGATCACATCATTAGGAGAATGATGTGATGGACAAGACCCAATCCTAAGCTTAGCTCAAAGATCGTGTAGTTCGTTAGCTGTAGCTTTTCTGAATGTCAAGTATCATTTCCTTAGACCATGAGATTGTGCAACTCCAGGATACCGTAAGAGTGCCTTGGGTGTGCCAAACGTCACAACGTAACAGGGTGACTATAAAGGTACATTACAGGTATCTCCGAAAGTGTCTGTTGGGTTGGCACGAATCGAGATTGGGATTTGTCACTCCGTATGACGGAGAGGTATCTCTGGGCCCACTCGGTAATGCATCATCATAATGAGCTCAATGTGATCAAGTGGTTGATCACGGGATCATGCATTATGGTACGAGTAAAGTGACTTGCCGGTAACGAGACTGAACAAGGTATTGGGATACCGACGATCGAGTCTCAGGCAAGTAACATACCGATTGACAAAGGGAATTGTATACGGATTGATTGAATCCTCGACATCGTGGTTCATCCGATGAGATCATCGTGGAGCATGTGGGAGCCAACATGGGTATCCAGATCCCGCTGTTGGTTATTGACCGGAGAGGCTTCTCGGTCATGTCTGCATGTCTCCCGAACCCGTAGGGTCTACACACTTAAGGTTCAGTGACGCTAGGGTTGTAGAGATATTAGCACACGGTAACCCGAAAGTTGTTCGGAGTCCCGGATGAGATCCTGGACGTCACGAGGAGTTCCGGAATGGTCCGGAGGTAAAGATTTATATATAGGAAGTCCAGTTTCGGCCATCGGGAAGGTTTCGGGGGTCACCGGTATTGTACCGGGACCACCGGAAGGGTCCCGGGGGTCCACCGGGTGGGGCCACCTATCCCGGAGGGCCCCATGGGCTGAAGTGGGAGGGGAACCAGCCCCTAGTGGGCTGGTGCGCCCCCCCTTGGGCCTCCCCCTGCGCCTAGGGTTAGAAACCCTAGGGGTGGGGGCGCCACCCTTGCCTTGGGGGGCAAGGCACCCCCTTGGCCGCCGCCCCCCCTAGGCACCCTATATATAGTGGGGGGGGGGGAGGAGGGGTGCGCACCCAAGCCCCTGGCCTCTCCCTCTCCCTCCCGTGACACTCCTCCGTCTCCCAGTGCTTGGCGAAGCCCTGCCGAGATTACCGTTGCTTCCACCACCACGCCGTCGTGCTGCTGGATCTTCATCAACCTCTCCTTCCCCCTTGCTGGATCAAGTTGGAGGAGACATCTTCCCAACTGTACGTGTGTTGAACGCGGAGGTGCTGTCTGTTCAGCACTTGGTCATCGGTGATTTGAATCACGTCGAGTACGACTCCATCAACCCCGTTCTCTTGAACGCTTCCGCTCGTGATCTACAAGGGTATGTAGATGCACTCCTCTTTCCCTCATTGCTAGATGACTCCATATATTGATCTTGGTGATGCGTAGAAAATTTTAAAATTCTACTACGTTCCCGAACATAGACTAGACCAGCCTGAACAAGGCTTACCCCAAGGATCCTTTCACTCTCCTGTGGATAGATCAAGTGATCGACTCCACAGCCGGCTCCGAGCTCCTGTCCTTCCTGGATGCTTACTCTGGCGATCATCAGATCAAGCTGGACCCGGCCGACGCCCTGATGACATAATTCATCACACCCTTCGGGGCGTACTTCTACATCACCATGTCGTTCGTCTTGAGGAATGCCGACGCCACCTTCCAGCACTGCACGCAGAAATGCCTACTGAAGCAACTCGGGTGCAACATTCATGTCTACGTCGACGACATCATGGTGAAGACCAAGCAGCACCTCATGCTCCTTGATGACCTGAAGGAAACCTTTACCAATTTGCGCGAGTACCGGATCAAGCTCAACCTGGAGAAGTGCGTCTTCGGCATACCAGCTGGGAAGCTACTCGGTTTCCTCATCTCGGAGCGCGACATTGAGGCAAACTCAGAAAAGATCAAGGTCATCGAGCGCATGCGCAAGCCGACCCGCCTGCATGACGTCCAAAAGTTCACCAGTTGTTTGGCCTCGGCCAGCCGGTTTCTCAGCTGGCTGGGCGAGAGGGCCTTGCCCCTATATCAGTTGATGAAGAAGACGTCGCCATTCGAGTGGAACGACCAGGCGGACGAAGCATTTTGGGATCTCAAGCGCATTCTCTCCATCACACCCGTCCTGGCCGCACCGGCTGACAAGGAGCCGTTGTTGCTATACATTGCCGCCACCTCACGGTCGGTCAGCACGTGCTGGTGGTCGAGCGACCAGAGGGGGCAAGATCCAGTCTGCCCAGCGCCCAGTCTACTACCTGAGCGAGGTGCTTTCCGCCTCCAAGTAGAACTCCCCGCACTACCAGAAGATGTGTTATGGCGTGTATTTTACTACCAAGAAGCTGAAGTAGTACTTTCAAGAGCATGTCGTCACCGTGGTCAGCACGACCCCCATCGGCGAGATCATAGGCTGCCGTGATGCCTCCGGTCGGATTGCCAAATGGGCCATTGAGCTGGCCGGCCACACCACCTCTATGAGCCCCGCACCATAATCAAGTCCCAGGCCTTGGCTGACTTCCTCGTCGACTGGACAGAGACCCAGTACCTTCCACCGCCGCCGGATTCAACGCATTGGCGCATGCACTTTGACGGCTCCAAGATGCGCTCCGGCTTTGGAGCCGACATAGTGTTATCTTCCCCGAAGGACGACCGGCTGTGGTACGTGCTCCAGATCCACTTCGCCACCTCCAACAACATTGTCGAGTGCGAGGCCCCTGTGCATGGCCTCCGGCTTGCCAAGTGATACGTCTCTATCGTATCTACTTTTCCAAACACTTTTGCCCTTGTTTTGGACTCTAACTTGCATGATTTGAATGGAACTAACCCGGACTGACGCTATTTTCAGTAGAATTACCATGGTGTTATTTATGTGCAAAAACAAAAGTTCTCGGAATGACCTGAAACTTCACGGAGCAACTTTTTGGAAAATATAAAAAATACCTGCAAAATATGTAGGCCAGAGGGCCCACCACCTGTCCACGAGGGTGGGGGCGTGCCCCCCTACCTCGTGGCCCCCTGGAGCTCCTCCGACTCCAACTCCAACTCTATATATTTTGTTTCGGGGAGAAAAAAATCAGAGAGAAGAAATCATCGCGTTTTACAATACGGAGCTGCCGCCAAGACCTAAAACCTCTCGGGAGGGCTGATGTGGAGTCCGTTCGGGGCTCCGGAGAGGGGAATCCGTCGCCATCGTCATCATCAACCATCCTCCATCACCAATTTCATGATGCTCACCGCCGTGCGTGAGTAATTCCATCGTAGGCTTGCTAGACGGTGATGGGTTGGATGAGATCTATACTGTAATCGAGTTAGTTTTGTTAGGGTTTGATCCCTAGTATCCACTATGTTCTGAGATTGATGTTGCTATGACTTTGCTATGCTTAATGCTTATCACTAGGGCCCGAGTGCCATGATTTCAGATCTGAACCTATTATGTTTTCATCAATATATGAGAGTTCTAGATCCTATCTTGCAAGTCTATAGTCACCTATTATGTGTTATGATCCGTTAACCCCGAAGTGCCAATAATCGGGATACTTACCGGTGATGACCGTAGTTTGAGGAGTTCATGTATTCACTATGTGTTAATGCTTTGTTCTGGTACTCTATTAAAAGGAGGCCTTAATATCCCTTAGTTTCTGTAAGGACCCCGCTGCCACGGAAGGGTAGGACAAAAGATGTCATGCAAGTTCTTTTCCATAAGCACGTATGACTATATTCGGAATACGTGCCTACATTACATCAATGAACTGGAGCTAGTTCTGTGTCACCCTAGGTTATGATTGTTACATGATGAACCGTATCCGGCATAATTCTCCATCATTGATCCATTGCCTACGAGCTTTCCATATGTTGTTATCCGCTTATTTACTTTTCCGTTGCTATTGCTATCATCACTGCAAAATACCAAAAACATTACTTTTGCTATCGTTACCTTTTTGCTACCATTACCATTACTATCATATTACTTTGCTAGTAAACACTTTGCTGCAGATACTAAGTTTCCCTGTGTGGTTGAATTGACAACTCAGCTGCTAATACTTGAGAATATTCTTTGGCCCCCCTTGTGTCGAATCAATAAATTTGGGTTGAATACTCTAGCCTCGAAAACTGTTGCGACCCCCTATACTTGTTGGTTATCAAGACTATTTTCTAGCGCCGTTGCCGGGGAGCATAGCTCTATTCTTTGAGTCACTTGGGATTTATATCTGCTTATCATTACGAAGAACTTGAGAGATCCAAAAACCAAGATTTATCCCTCAACTACGAGGGGAGGTAAGGAACTGCCATCTAGCTCTACACTTGATTCACCTTCTGTTATGAGTAAGCTTGCGACACCTAAACCTGATGTTGCTATTCGTTCTGATATGTCGCATGTTATTGATGATGCCACTTCTGCTATGCATGATACTTATGATGAAACTACTTCTATGCTTGATACTACTGTGCCACTTGGTGAATTTCTGGATTAACAACTTGCTAGGGCTAGAGAGAATGAAAATATTGAATCTGATAATACTGATGATGAAGACTTGCATGTTATTCCTGAGGGTTATGTTTTTGATAAAGAAGCTTCTTTAGCTATTTTAGCTTGCAAAGATAGATACGAACTTAAGAGGTTATTAGCTAAATGTAATCAACAATCTCTAAATGCTAGAATGAAACCTGACCCTGCTTTTGCTAATTCACCTATCTGTGTTACCGATAAGGATTATGAATTCTCTGTTGATCCTGATATAATTACTTTGGTTGAATCTGATCATTTTCATGGCTATGAATCTGAAACTGTTGCGGCACATCTTACTAAATTAAATGATATAGCTACCTTGTTCATTAATGATGAGAGAACTTGCTACTTTTATATCCTTAAAATATTTCCGTTCTCATTAAAGGGTGATGCTAAGATATGGTTTAATTCTCTTTATCCTGGTTGTGTGTGTAGTCCGCAGGATATGATTTATTACTTCTCAGCTAAATATTTCCCTGCTCATAAGAAACAAGCTGCTTTAAGGGATATATATAATTTTGTGCAAATTGAAGAAGAGAGTCTCCCACAAGGTTGGGGGAGGCTTCACAAGTTACTTAATGCTTTGCCTGATCATCCTCTTAAGAAAAATGAAATACTTGATATCTTTTATAATGGACTAACCGATGCTTCCAGAGATTACCTGGATTGTTGTGCTAGTTCTGTTTTAGGGAAAGAACACCGGATGAAGCTGAAATCCTATTGAATAATATGTTGACAAATGAAAATAATTGGACACCTCCTGAGCCATTTCCCGAGCCTATTCCTAAACCAACTCCGAAGAAAAGGGGTATTGTATTTCTCAGTCCTGAAGATATGCAAGAGGTAAAGAAATCTATGAAAGAAAAAGGTATTAAAGCTGAAGATGTTAAGAATTTACCTCCCGTTGAAGAAATACATGGTCTTAATTTACCGCCTGTTGAAGAAACATATGATCCTAATCCATTACCTATTGAAGAAACTCGTGGTCTAGATAACCCGACACAGGTAGTAAAGGTAAATTCTCTCTATAGATATGATAAAGCTGAAATCCCATTTACTAAGTTTGCTAGCCCATGCTTAGATGAGTTTGATAAATTTATGGCTAAGCAAGAAGATTTTAATGCTTATTTTGGTAGACAATTGAAATAAAATTCAAATATGCTTGAGCACTTGGGTGATTATATGGCTAATGTCAAAGGTGAACTTAAACTTATTAGTAAACATGCTTATATGGTTACCACTCAAGTAGAACAAGTACTTAAAGCTCAAAATGATTTGCTCAATGAATTGAATAATAAGAATAATGATAATGATGTTAGAGTTATGACTAGAGGTGGTAAAATGACTCAGGAACCTCTGTATCATGAAGGCCATCCTAAGAGAATTGAGCAAGATTCTCAGACAAATAATGTAGATGCACCTAGTCCTTCTAAAAGGAAGAAAAAGAAAAATGATAGGACTTTGCATGCTTCTAGTAAACCTATCGCTGAACCACCCGAGAATTCAAATGATATTTCTATTTCTGATGCTGAAACACAATCTGGTAATGAACCTAAAACTAGTGATAATGTTAAGGATAATTTTAATGATGATGCTCAACCTAGTAATGATAATGATATAGAAATTGAACCTGCTGTTGATCTTGATAACCCACAATCAAAGAATCAACGTTATGATAAGAAAGACTTTGTTGCTAGGAAACATGGTAAAGAAAGAGAACCATGGGTTCAGAAACCCATGCCTTTTCCTCCCAAACCATCCAAGAAAAAGGATGATGAGGATTTTGAGCGCTTTGCTGAAATGATTAGACCTATCTTTTTGCGTATGCGATTAACTGATATACTTAAAATGAATCCTTATGCTAAGTATATGAAAGATATTGTTACTAATAAAAGAAAGATACCGAAAGCTGAAATTTCCACCATGCTTGCTAATTATACTTTTGAGGGTGGAATATCAAAGAAACTTGGAGATCCCGGTGTACCAACTATACCATGCTCTATTAAAAGAAACTATGTTAAAACTGCTTTATGTGATCTTGGAGCCGGTGTTAGTGTTATGCCTCTCTCTTTAAATCGTAGACTTGATTTGAATAAGTTGACACCTACTGAAATATCTTTGCAAATGGCCGATAAATCAACTTCTATACCTGTCGGTATTTGTGAGGATGTGCCTATTGTAGTTGCAAACATTACTATTTTAAAGGACTTTGTTATTCTTGATATTCCCGAGGACGATAGTATGTCTATTATTCTTGGAAGACCCTTTTTGAACACTGCAGGGTTTGTTATCGATTGCACTAAAGGCAATGTCACTTTTCATGTTAATGGTAATGAGCATACTGTACACTTTCCGAGGAAACAACCTCAAGTTCATAGTATCAACTCTATTGAAAAAATTCCATCGATTATATTTGGAGGTTTTGAATTTCCTCTTCCTACTGTCAAGAAGAAATATGATATTCTTGTTATTGGGGATGTGCATATCCCCATTGAGGTAACATAATGTTATTCGAAATTTCTACGGTTCCATGATATTCGGAATGAGTTTGTTAACAAGACCCGATCAACCTTGTTAGATGATTCCTTTTGATGAGCATCAGATGGATGAAACTAGAAGGCACAACCTTATGTACCCCACCTTTACTTTTTGTTATTTATATTAAATAAAATAAAAATAAATATTTTTCTATCTGTTATCTGATTATCCGTGCAATATAAAAATACCCTGAAAATAAAAGTTCTCCAAATGCCCTGAAATTTAAATATGATTTTGTTCTAGAATATTTGAGAATATATGGCACTAAGAACACAACAGAGGGGTCATCCACCTGGCCATGAGGGTGGAGGGCGCGCCCTACCCCCTTGGGCGCACCCCCCTACCTCGTGGGCCCACGGTCCTCCTCCTCCACTTATCCTTTCACCCACACACTCCTTCTTCCTCCCACAAACACGAACAACCAGCTCAAACCCGAGTCCAAGCTCGTTTTGTTGCCATTTTCGATCTCCTTGCTCAAAGCACCTCACTGCTTGGGGAGATTGTTCCTTGGTATGTGACTCCTCCATTGGTCCAATTAGTTTTTGTTCTAGTGCTTTATTCATTGCAAATTTGTGCTGCCTAGGTGACCATGTTCTTGAGCTTGCATGTCAAATTTATATGGTTCCAAGTAGTTTTGATGCATGATATAGGCTCTAGGCACTTGTAGGAGTAGTTGCTATCAATATTATTGAGTTTGGTTTACTTTTATTTTGAAGTTACTAAAAATTTCAGAATTTTTCAGAAAATGATGAAGAGACTTTTGAGGGGCTCATCGAGCCGAAGCTCGAAGGAAAAGGCACAGAAGCCCAAGTATAATTTGCCTCGCACCACGGAGGTTCGGTCGTGTGAATGGCCTTCCGATGAATTCTTGAGAGCAGCCGGGATTTATGAAGATTTTTATGAATTGGCTGAAAATGCAGGCCTCACCGCTTTCCTCCACGACCAACGCGATCAGTATCTCTTACTCACAAATATCTTTGTGCAAAACTTCCATTTCCATTCTAGGAGCTCACCACCTATGGTGGAGGTTTATTTATATGATGAGCATAAGGAGATGTCACTTTATGATTTTTGTCGGGTTTGTTTGGTCCCTTTCGAGGCAAGACAGAGGAACCACATTGCGAGGATGTGGATGGGTTTATTGATACTATCACTGTAGGGGAAACAAGGAAGGTTTCCGATGCACGAATCACTAGCATACATTTTCCTGTTTTACGCTATTTTGCATTATTTGCTAGTCGTTGTTTAATTGGTCGCGGAAACTGTGGAAACCTTAGTGTCCCTGATATTATTATTTTGCTCCACGGTTTATTCAGTGATAACTCTGTTAGTATGGGTGGCATTATTTCTAAACGGTTAAGTTTGAACCGTACAAAGGGCCCCATCTTTAGAGGCATCTATGCTTCACGCCTAGCTGCACATTTTAACATACCTATTAGGCATTATGAGAAGGAAGAAAAAGTGCTGCCTCATGTTTATTTAGATTATAAGAGTATGGTGGCACATGATTTTATTGTTAAGAATAGGGAAGGAGAGCTTAAATACAAACTGTTCTTTGATAAACATCATCCTGAGACTATTACCCTGCCTGCTCCTTCCTTGTTTGATTTATCTGCAGGCCAGTACCTTGTTGAGTTAGAGGCTATTCACGCCTATCGGAACCCTACATCAGCCACAGAGCTAGAGCCGAAACCACAAGTTGATCCTCCACGACAGTCTAATTACCAGTGGGATCCAGAGATGATTGCCAACCAGTGGCAATCAGAGTCTTCTTCTTCTTCGCAGTACGACCAAAACTATTATTATGGATATCCGCCAGGCCAGCCGTGGCCATAGACCAACTTAGGCCAAAAGCCTAAGCTTGGGGGAGTACGTATTTCCCACTGACATTACATTTATGTTCACACACTCATTGCTAGATGTCGGTGCTCATACTTTTTCATTGTATCATCCATGCTAGTTTATTTCCTTTTTATGGTTTCTTCTTGTGTGTTTAATAAACCTTAAGAAAAACCAAAAAAAATAGTTGTAGCTTTTAATTAGTTTACTTTCCATGCTTGTAGTAGTAACTAAGAAGAAAACCCAAAAATATTTCTTGTTCTTCTTTTGCTTGTTGGGAGCTTTCCCGTGTAAATAGTTTTATTTATTTTCTTTTCTTTGGGGCTCGATAGGAGAAGACCATGATTAAATTGTTGAAGTGGCTCTTAGATGCATAATTGTTGATCTGGCAAAAGAGCCCATATTGCCTTGTCTTCTCCTGTTTATTCAATGCTTGCAGATTCGAGCTTAGTCCAATGCCCGTGCACAATTATTATTATTCACATCGTTTGGTCGTGCAAGTGAAAGGCAATTATGACGATATATGATGGACTGACTGAGGTGAGAAATGCTGGTATGAACTCGACCTCTTTTGTTTTTGTAAATATGATTAGTTCATCGTTCCTGATTCAGCCTATTATGAATAAACATGTTTGCAATGACAACTAGAGATCATAGTTCTTGTGCCATGCTTGATTAGCTATGAGTTATAATGGTTTACCTTGCGTGCCAACATGCTATTGAAATGGTTATGATGTGGTATGATAGGGTGGTATCCTCCTCTGAATTATTTAAGTGACTTGACTTGGCCCATGTTCACACATGTAGTTGAAACAAAATCAACAGAGCCGTCACAATATTTATGTTCATGGTGGATTATATCCTACTCATGCTTGCATTCGGTGTTGATTAATTTTAATGCATGTTCATGATTGTTGTCGCTCTCTAGCTGGTCGCTTCCTAGTCTTTTGCTAGCCTTCACCTGTAATAAGCGAGAATACTGCTTGTGCATCCAATTCCTTAAACCCCAAAGTTATTCCATATGAGTCCACCATACCTACCTATATACGGTATCTACCTGCCGTTCCAAGTAAATTTGTATGTGCCAAACTCTAAACCTTCAAATAAATATCCTATTTTGTATGCTCGAATAGCTCATGTATCAACTAGGGCTGTCCGTATCTTCCATGTTAGGCGGGTTATTCTCAAGAGGAGTGGACTCCGCTCCTCACTCACGAGAAAGTGGCTGGTCACTGGGATGCCCAGTCCCATGCTTTATGCAAACTAGATCAAAATAATTGCAAACAAAACTCCCCCTGGGACTCTTGTTAGTTGGAGGCACTCGTTGTTTCGAGCAAGCCATGGATTGATGCTTGTTGGTGGAAGGGGGAGTATAAACTTTACCATTCTGTTTGGGAACCGCCTATAATGTGTGTAGCATGGAAGATATCACCATCTCTTGGTTGTTATGTTGACAATGAAAGTATACCGCTCAAAATATTATTCACCTCTGTTTCAAAGCCGAGCTCTGGCACCTCTACAAATCCCTGCTTCCCTCTTCGAAGGGCCTATCAATTTACTTTTATGTTGAGTCATCATCCTCTTATTAAAAAGCACCAGTTGGAGAGAACCGCTATCATTTGCATTCATTATTGTTAGTTTGCATTGGGTATGACTTGACTGGACCTCTTTTACCATGAATTACAATGTCTAGTCAGTCCTTAATCTTTAAAGGTGCTTTGCATTTATGTTTTGCGGTCTCAGAAAGGGCTAGCGAGATACCATCTTGTTATATCATATTATGATTGTTTTGAGAAAGTGTTGTCATCCGAGATTTATTATTATTGCTCGGTAGTTGATCATGCCATTGACATGAGTAAACTTGAGACCTAAGCGTTATTGTGAATGTGGTTAGTTATAATCTTTGCTGAAAACATGAATGCTGGCTTTACATATTTACAACAACAAGAGCAAAAAGAGTTTGTAAAAGTTTTTTTATCACTTTCAGTTTGTCAACTGAATTGCTTGAGGACAAGCAAAGGTTTAAGCTTGGGGGAGTTGATACGTCTCTGTCGTATCTACTTTTCCAAACACTTTTGCCCTTGTTTTGGACTCTAACTTGCATGATTTGAATGAAACTAACCCGGACTGACGCTGTTTTCAGCCGAATTACCATGGTGTTATTTATGCGCAGAAACAAAAGTTCTCAGAATGACCTGAAACTTCACGGAGCAACTTTTTGGAAAATATAAAAAATACTTGCAAAATATGAAGACCAGGGGGCACACCACCTGTCCATGAGGGTGGGGGCGCGCCTGCCCCCCTAGGGCGCACCCCCTACCTCGTGGGCCCCCTGGAGCTCCTCCGACTCCAACTCCAACTCTATATATTTTGTTTCGGGGAGAAAAAAATTAGAGAGAAGAAATCATCGCGTTTTATGATAGGGAGCTGCCGCCAAGACCTAAAACCTCTCGGGAGGGCTGATGTGGAGTCCGTTCGGGGCTCCGGAGAGGGGAATCCGTCGCCATCGTCATCATCAACCATCCTCCATCACCAATTTCATGATGCTCACCGCCGTGCGTGAGTAATTCCATCGTAGGCTTGCTGGATGGTGATGGGTTGGATAAGATCTATACTGTAATCGAGTTAGTTTTGTTAGGGTTTGATCCCTAGTATCCACTATGTTCTGAGATTGATGTTGCTATGACTTTGCTATGCTTAATGCTTGTCACTAGGGCCCGAGTGCCATGATTTCAGATCTGCACCTATTATGTTTTCATCAATATATGAGAGTTCTAGATCCTATCTTGCAAGTCTATAGTCACCTATTATGTGTTATGATCCGTTAACCCAGAAGTGCCAATAATCGGGATACTTACCTGTGATGACCGTAGTTTGAGGAGTTCATGTATTCACTATGTGTTAATGCTTTGTTCCGGTACTCTATTTGTCAGGACCCCGACTCAATGCCACATCGATCTAGCATGTAACACCTCATATCACTTTGCGGCCTCACGCACGGTATTCCCACGGGTGTCGCCTTACCTTTGCCCGGGACCGTTTGCGCCTTTTGGCACACGTATATGACAGTGTCGCTAGCATCCATATGATAAGGAGCCCGGGCTGACATGGCTAGTCGTAAACCCAAAGTGGCACAGACTTACAGGGACAGGCATTCATGACCCAGCATCGAACGTGTCGGTCATCAGCGAGTGAATCCAGGCTGTAGCACTAGGCTAGCAGGACTCCGGTGAACCGGGCTGTAGCGGGCTAACAGGACTCCGATATTCATCGCGTGACATTTCCCCGAAGGGACAGACACATGAACGAAGAAGGACACATGCCGGCCAGCCTAAGTGTTCCGGAGCAGTAGCAAGCTACCATGGCTCGGTGGAAACACTAGGAGACATTTCCCGGTAAGAGAGGCTACTAAAGATAAACAACTAGATGGTCAGATCCCACACATACCAAGCATTTCAATAGCATACACACAATATGCTCGATATGTGCAAGTACAACATGGCATCACAACATGACTCTACGACTCAAGTAATTTATTCAATAGGCTCCGAGGAGCGAGATATTACAAACAGGGGTCTCACGACCCAACATTCAGAGCATACAAAACAAAGCACAAGCGGAAGCTATCATGTCTGGGTACAGACATCTATAAATGAAAAAGGCTGAGAAGCCTGACTATCTATCAGATCCTGCCGAGGCACAAGATCGTAGCTGAGGTAACAAGCTAAACGTCGAAGTCCACGCGGTACTACTAGCGAGACCGAAATCTCTCTGCAAAACATAAAATAGGCAAACGTGAGTACAAATGTACCCAGCAAGACTTACATCAGAACTAACTACATATGCATCATTTTCAACAAGGGGATGGTGGGGTTTAACTGCAGCAAGCCAGCTTTGACTCGGTGGCTATCCTAAACTACGACTGCAAGCGACTCTTTTGAGGTGGCGCACACGAGTCCACATATTCACCATATCAATACACCACTAAGGATCCGCTCCCGTCTCCCTACGAGAACGCCATCCATAGCACTCACGCTTATCTTGCGCATTTTAAAGTATCCACTTTCACTTGTCTATGAACTGATATAAGCAACCCAGAAGTCCTTTTCCGTGGACACGGCTATTCGAATAGATGATGTTAACCCTGCAGGGGTGTACTTCTTCATACATGTTTCCACCACTTAGCGTCTGCACACGACATGTGCTCGGCAGACTTCAAGCGAAAGCCGACGTGGGTGTAGACCACGACCTACCTAAACACTCAAGTCTCTAGTCCAGGTTTATCGCCTATTCGGGTTCCATCCATGAGGAGATCCGGCCGGAGTTTCGCTCACAGCCCCAAACGATGTGAACAGGGTTCCGTGACACCAAACGGGTGCCCGGTTTACCCGGCCACGTGCCTACCGCATCACAGCCCACCCCTACGGTCAGCGCTGTCCACGGCCTCCAGCATGCTACAAACACCAGAAACTACTTGCAACTCCTGGACAGAGGACTAGGGTGAATAAGAAGTCGAGCGGGGTCATATTTCAGGGCCCAATGCATGGTAGTAGCTGAATCATGGATCACAAACACAGAACTCAGTTCCTAAGGACGGCTTCAATGAGACAACCCACCATGTACTCCTACATGGCCTCTCACCGACACCTTTTACCAAATCGTGTTCACACACTTAGCTCACACATAGTAGGACATGTTCACACACCTCTGATTCATCCTCGATGAATCAGACCTGACTCAACTCTAAGCAGTAGCAGGCATGACAAACAAGCATGAATGAGTAGGCACATCAGGGCTCAAACAACTCCTACTCATGCTAGTGGTTTCATCTATTTACTGTGGCAATGACAGGTCATGCAAAGGATAAAGGGGGTTCAGCTACCGCAGCAAGTAACAGATGAATCGGTGTTGTCCTAATGCAGTAAAAGAGAGCAGGAGCGAGAGAGTAGGATTGTATCGGAATGAACAAGGGGGTTTTGCTTGCCTGGCACTTCTGAAGATAACATTGAGTCTTCATCAGTGTCAACGATCACATCATTGGTATCGCGTCTATCGAGAGGGAACAAATACCGGCAACACAGAAAGGAACACAATCAATGCAATGCACAATATGATGCATGCTCATGACATGGCAATATGAATGTGTTTTGAGCTAATGCAACTAGCAACACATTAAATGAAGTTGGTTTGAATATAAGATTCAAATTCAAACTCCATATGTGATTATTCAAATGCCATTTAATTGATTTGTGCTAAACAGCAGCTATAAGTTGTTCTAACATGCATGAAAATGGTACAGATGGATTCCTTGAATTTTTCTGATAATTTTTCATATATAAATTATTTAATTTGGAGCTACGGTTGAATTTCTATGAATTTTAGAAGTTTTAGACATTTTTTGGAATTTTCTGAATAATAATAAATCCAGAAATGAATTATGGCGTCAGCACCCGTCACAGTGACGTCAGCAGGGTCAACTGGGCTGGCTCGGGTCAAACCTGACGTGTGGGGTCCACACGTCAGTGACTAACTAACTCACCTAATTAAAATTAACCCTAACTAACTTAGTTAGCCGGGCGGGGCCCGCATGTCAGTGAGTCAGTGGCTTAACTAAATTAGTTATTAAATTAACCAAAAGTTAGCAGGGGACGGGCCCACACGTCAGTGACCCAGGGGGGTCAAATCCCTGGTCAACCGGGCTAATCCACCGGCGTCTAACCGCCGGCAACGACCAGACGCGGCGGTGGCTCGCCGGAATGGCTGCTCCGGCGCCCATTCGACGCGCGAAGGGGTTCTACAGGGAGCTCGAGCTCGTGCGCATCCAATGGAGCAATCCCGAGGAGCTGGGGTGGCCTGAGTCGACGGCGGCGAGCTCCAAGGCGGCGGCCGGAGTTCGGGCACCTGCGGGTTTGGCGTTGTGGTGCTCGGGAGGGGAAGCTGGTGGGTTCTACGTGCTCCTGGTGAGGTTTGGAGCACGGTGGTGTGCCCGGCTTTGAGCCACGGTGGCTCTAGCCACGACGGTGACGAGGCACGGCGGCGGCGAGCTCTCGGGTCCGGCGGAAGCAATGGCTAGAGCGGCCAAACGGCATGGGAAGAAGAGGGGAACGGGTCAGCGGCTCACCGCGAGTCCAACGAGCGCGAGGGCGAGGCCGGGGACGCTCTGTGGGCGGCGAATCAAGCGACGACGGCCGTCGGTGCAGAGGAAGAAGATGGCGTCGGTGACGGCGCTCCAGGGCGTCCGACGTCTTGTGGCTCCGTGGTAGGGACGGGGACGTCACGGCGGAGCTCGGGGGCGCGTCGGAGAGGCGAGGGGGAGGCAGTGGCTACGCAGGCGAGGAGCGGCGGTGACGGGCTCCGCTCGGGAAGGGAGAAGAGAGGGGAGGGAGGTCCAGAGAGCGAGGGAGAAGTGAGAGGGGGTCGGGGAGGCGCGTGGCGTTATCCGGGGCGTCGCTAGGGAGGCCGGGGAGGAAGCAGGAGGTGGCCAAGCAGGGTGGAGGTGGCGCGCGCGGCGGCGTCGCGGTGTCCGTCCTCCTGGCAGGGAGGAAGACGACAGGGAAGGGGGGGCGGCGGTGGGCTGGGCCGTTGGGGGAGCTGGGCCAGGCTCTGGTGGGCTGCACGGGTGAGGCCAGGTAACTTCCTTCTCTTTTTATTTTTTTTTCTCTTCTGTTTTGTTTTATTTAATTTATTTTGCCACTGTTTTGAATTTTAAATAATTCAAACAATGCCAAAAACTCCTCTGAATATTTTATATTGCTAGATGGACTTTTCCAAAAGCTTATAAAATATTTTAGGGGTATTTGAAATTATATTCTAATTATATGAATATAATTCAAATTCAAATATCTAATGAATTAAATCCAAAGTCCCAAAATAAATCCTTAAAAATGTTCAATATTTTGGTTGGGACCAGAACCCTTACCAAAAATTATCAAACATTTAAGAAGAGCACTTTGGAGCAATGAATGAGATTTCTAGGGTTTTTGCCCCTCTTTTATTTGAGTTTTTGAGGCTTCCAAAATTCCTCAGTTCAAGTTTCGAAAATATAGACATGATGCACACATGAAGCTAGCCTAGAGCACTACCAGCAGCTAGGGATGTGACAACTCACCCCCACTAAACAAGAATCTCGTCTCGAGATTCAAGCGTAGGGTAAGGTGAAGGGTAACGCAGACTAGTATAATCTTCACGATCCAGGGTGCACTACAGTTGAACGTTGATTCATTCACCATCATTGTCTTGAAGTCTTGCCTTGAAAAATCCTGTCAACATGACATGGAGGAAAGAAGGAGACTCTAGCAGGGTCGATCTTCTCGAAGATCGAACAACTCACGGAACGAGACATAGGACCATCTCTCGGGTTGAGACACGAGCACACATCCATAGGAATGGAGTGAAGCAGATGACGAAGGTTCACTAGGTAGACCACAATTTCACGCTTAAGAAGGTGGTAATCGATTGTCAACGTAGCGAGGAGTTGAGTTGCTATGATACCACGACGAAACATCCTGGAGGGGGTGATTCGTAGATTATTTCCTTAAGTGGCAAAAAGAATTACCTTTGATTCAGAGATCATTGAAAACCTTTATACCAGCCTAAGGCAATTCTCAAGCGATCGTTTGGAGGGGGTCAGTAGAATGGCATACTCAGACTTGGATGATGTGGATTACCTTGTTGAAGACAACGCAATGGATGAATTTGCTTATCACCGGAAATGGAAGAGACCCATGGTAGAATGGCACATTGGCGGTGCAAGCTAGGAACAAAATGCAAATGCTAGGAATGATTCTGGTAACTGGGGAAGAACCCAACAATAGAGAGTGAATCCACTGTTGAGAAGTTATAGCATAACCGAGGAAGTTGAGAGCAAACCTAGCTAGTGCCGATGGTAACACCTAACGCTTGTGCGTGCTCTCAAGAACTTGAGCATTTCCATAATCATCAAGGTTTTACCAATATCCGTGTCAAGGATTCTGGCAACACAACTTACTACCATGATGAATGATGCAGATGCAAAGGAAGATAACACCTTCTCAGATTTCACCCTTGGCGGGGCCAAGGAAATAAAATCTGGATGATCGACCGAGAGACATTTAGCACTCCACTTCTAATGTTCTCCTTGATGTGCTAGTGTAACCCACTCATAGATATGGTTTGATATCTAGAACATCAAGTAAAAAGGTCGGACTTCGGGAGCACTAGAATCCATAAGGAACAGTTACGGAGGTAAATCCTACGAAATCCTTATGGGGAGGTGGCCAACTTATTCAATCAAGATACTACAATAATAGGTCTTTCGGCTGGGTGGGGCTGGCCACGACATCCACTTTACCAGTTATCGAGGAACCAATATTATAGTTCTTGGGGAAATGTTCCAACCATCATATCTGCCTGAGATTCAGATCTGGTTGGTGTCAGAATATTCCAGACCCATCGAGTCTAGGAAGAAAAATGAAAGTTTGCAACACAAATCGACGAGATGACGTTGCGGGATTATCGGGAGATGAACTACGATAGCAAGCTCCAAAACATGAGCTGGTTCTGCTACAAACATGTGAACATGTTGTCCAAGACAAGCATGACCACAAAGTAGTCTTATAATAAAACACTACCGAGTTCAGGAGGGGGAACCATCATTAATGACATCGAAGTCTCCACGCGTGGAAGTCCAAAGAGTTCACCTTGGACAGACTCCTTTATCTTTGAACAACTCAATCAGTGGCTTGGTGTGCTAGGATATACATATAGAATGGAGGTCGCAAATCTCCAGACCACAGAATACTTCGCACGTATGCATGACTGACTTGGGATGATTCCAGAGGAAGCAACATTGACTTTCTCGAGTCCACGGCGGCAACTTGCATCAAATGCACATGAACTAGAGGAAGTCACTCCTTTCATCAAACAAATACTTCATGAGTTAGCATGAAGAAATGCTTTCAAAAGTTTCCAACACTAGCTTAATGTTCAACAAAATCATGGAGGAGATAAGGATGTTGTCAATGGCTCAACAACAATTCTTCCGGGTTTCCCTTTAAAAGGAATTCCATAGTTAAGTGAACAAGTGATAGCATAGGTCAGACCCAAAAGATATAATGGTGTATACTCGAGGGATCAACCACGAGTAAGACAACATTACGAATATCGTTGGTTCTGGTTTGATTGGATGATAGCCCATACTCCAATCAAAGGTTGGATAAAATGATAGGTCCATTAACTGATCACGAGGTTCAGTCGATGAAAATATCAACTTTCTTCAACACACATACAAGACATCCCTTATAATGAACTATATCGGACAAGCTTCTATCTTCCAACTCTCCAAGTTGATGCATAGCTTAACCAACTAGCTCAGGGGTATCCAACACGGATTCTTGGAGAAAGGGTGGTTTACAGGATAAACCAACTTGATCACGAGCTTAACATAACAGTCAGGTGACAACCTGGTGATACTTCCGAGAAGATATTCGGAAAATCACGAACCACCGGTATGTTACTAAGCTTGAGAACAATCTTGCTTTTGAGGGCAAGACGATATGATCAAATGAGTGAGGACTTGAAAAGATCCTAACTCATCAATCGAAGGGTGCACCGAAATAAGGACTAGGTAGCACGATCAGTCTTAGAAGGATGATTCAAAAACCAACACGCTAAGAATGAAATTATTATCCTTTAACTACCAAGCAACGAGGTTGCTGGAAGTATTGATTTCACACATCACAATTCATTTGTCGGTATTCCGGTTGCATCAACACGAGGGCCGAGGAATGACTAATGATGGTGAGAAGTATCACTACGTCAAAATTCATGAAAGTTGGTGCAGTTCTCATGACAATTCTGACATAAAGGGGGTAATACTCCAAGGTAGAACAGAACCAAAAGCTGGATTGGCATTTGATCTGCGGAATACAACTACTTTGACCCAATCCTAAATATGGATGAGGTACTGGAGTTTGTTTCTCCAAGTCATTCAGGACAGAATGGCTTGACGGACCACAAGGGTAATAGGCATCGATAAACGAATGCATGCATACCCTTGACTATCAATTGATAGGCGAGGGTCGGAAACAACTAAGATGGGACAACTCAAAAGAACATATGATTTTCTGAGTTGTGGATGCATGGATTAGCATGTCGAACGAAGTTCAACATATTTCTTCCGGATAACCCATGCAGAAAGGTAGAACTGGCAGAGCCACAATATATAATGGAGAACTCATCAAGAATAATCCTGTTGTGATATTTCAGTTCAACGAGGAACTTCTGCCATAAGTAGTTCATGGTATTTGGAAGAAGAAGATACCACGGACTTCAAGGACTATCGCAAAGGTTACAAATATCCTAAAGGCACTAGCAATTACTATCAACATGAAGTAGGTAGAGTGAATCTCGGGTTCAAAACCCAAGGAGTAGAATACCTACTACTAAGTAGCATCACGGGATGCTTTCGAGAATGATAGCCAGAATCATCACACTGGGAACACAAAACATTGCTAGATTACTAGGTGACTCCCTAAAACACCTAGGGTCATAATAATTATTCCAACATATATGTCGAGGCAATAATTACCTCAACACACCGATTAGTGTGGTTAATCTGGCCCAAAGGAACATCGAAGCGGGAGGAAGGAATTTGCAAATTGCTTCAAACTATTTAGAAACCTGGGATGACTCGGACAGCATAACGGCTGTAAATGCTTAGAAAAGACTTGAGACATTCACAAAAATGGTGGCATAACCACTCAGAAGCACAATATCAAGGTTTCGATATCAACAATTAACATACGAAAGTAGTAGAAACTGAACTCAAGCTTAAATCCAACAATCTTATAAGTCTACGGATTAGTAACACGTGATCCTGATAGAAAGAAGAGATAGCCTAGTTCTTAATCCACGTAGAAGAGATGATGATGACTCAGATCAGAAGGCATAAGGTGTAAGGAGTAAAAAGAGCCTTACGTTCCATCCCACAATCAATTCCCTTATATAACTAAAGAATTTCTAGACTCAACTTCGACCAGTTTGGCTTGGTAATCCTATAGACAGTCAAGCTCTGATACAAACGCTGTCAGGACCCCGACTCAATGCCACATCGATCTAGCATGTAACACCTCATATCACTTTGCGGCCTCACGCACGGTATTCCCACGGGTGTCGCCTTACCTTTGCCCGGGACCATTTGCGCCTTTTGGCACACGTATATGACAGTGTCGCTAGCATTCATATGATAAGGAGCCCGAGCTGACATGGCTAGTCGTAAACCCAAAGTGGCACAGACTTACAGGGACATGCATTCATGACCCAGCATCGAACGTGTCGGTCATCAGCGAGTGAATCCAGGCTGTAGCACTGGGCTAGCAGGACTCCGGTGAACCGGGCTATAGCGGGCTAACAGGACTCCGATATTCATCGCGTGACATTTCCCCGAAGGGACAGACACAGGAACGAAGAAGGACACATGCCGGCCAGCCTAAGTGTTCCGGAGCAGTAGCAAGCTACCATGGCTCGGTGGAAACACTAGGAGACATTTCCCGGTAAGAGAGGCTACTAAAGATAAACAACTAGATGGTCAGATCCCACACATACCAAGCATTTCAATAGCATACACACAATATGCTCGATATGTGCAAGTACAACATGGCATCACAACATGACTCTATGACTCAAGTAATTTATTCAATAGGCTCCGAGGAGCGAGATATTACAAACAGGGGTCTCACGACCCAACATTCAGAGCATACAAAACAAAGCACAAGCGGAAGCTATCATGTCTGGGTACAGACATCTATAAATGAAAAAGGCTGAGAAGCCTGACTATCTATCAGATCCTGCCGAGGCACAAGATCGTAGCTGAGGTAACAAGCTAAACGTCGAAGTCCACGCGGTACTACTAGCGAGACCGAAATCTCTCTGCAAAACATAAAATAGGCAAACGTGAGTACAAATGTACCCAGCAAGACTTACATCAGAACTAACTACATATGCATCATTTTCAACAAGGGGATGGTGGGGTTTAACTGCAGCAAGCCAGCTTTGACTCGGTGGCTATCCTAAACTACGACTGCAAGCGACTCTTTTGAGGTGGCGCACACGAGTCCACATATTCACCATATCAATACACCACTAAGGATCCGCTCCCGTCTCCCTACGAGAACGCCATCCATAGCACTCACGCTTATCTTGCGCATTTTAAAGTATCCACTTTCACTTGTCTATGAACTGATATAAGCAACCCAGAAGTCCTTTTCCGCGGACACGGCTATTCGAATAGATGATGTTAACCCTGCAGGGGTGTACTTCTTCATACATGTTTCCACCACTTAGCGTCTGCACACGACATGTGCTCGGCAGACTTCAAGCGAAAGCCGACGTGGGTGTAGACCACGACCTACCTAAACACTCAAGTCTCTAGTCCAGGTTTATCGCCTATTCGAGTTCCATCCATGAGGAGATCCGGCCGGAGTTTCGCTCACAGCCCCAAACGATGTGAACAGGGTTCCGTGACACCAAATGGGTGCCCGGTTTACTCGGCCACGTGCCTACCGCATCACAGCCCACCCCTACGGTCAGCGCTGTCCACGGCCTCCAGCATGCTACAAACACCAGAAACTACTTGCAACTCCTGGACAGAGGACTAGGGTGAATAAGAAGTCGAGCGGGGTCATATTTCAGGGCCCAATGCATGGTAGTAGCTGAATCATGGATAACACAGAACTCAGTTCCTAAGGACGGCTTCAATGAGACAACCCACCATGTACTCCTACATGGCCTCTCACCGACACCTTTTACCAAATTGTGTTCACACACTTAGCTCACACATAGTAGGACATGTTCACACACCTCTGATTCATCCTCGATGAATCAGACCTGACTCAACTCTAAGCAGTAGCAGGCATGACAAACAAGCATGAATGAGTAGGCACATCAGGGCTCAAACAACTCCTACTCATGCTAGTGGGTTTCATCTATTTACTGTGGCAATGACAGGTCATGCAAAGGATAAAGGGGGTTCAGCTACCGCAGCAAGTAACAGATGAATCGGTGTTGTCCTAATGCAGTAAAAGAGAGCAGGAGCGAGAGAGTAGGATTGTATCGGAATGAACAAGGGGGTTTTGCTTGCCTGGCACTTCTGAAGATAACATTGAGTCTTCATCAGTGTCAACGATCACATCATCGGTATCGCGTCTATCGAGAGGGAACAAATACCGGCAACACAGAAAGGAACACAATCAATGCAATGCACAATATGATGCATGCTCATGACATGGCAATATGAATGTGTTTTGAGCTAATGCAACTAGCAACAGATTAAATGAAGTTGGGTTTGAATATAAGATTCAAATTCAAACTCCATATGTGATTATTCAAATGCCATTTAATTGATTTGTGCTAAACAGCAGCTATAAGTTGTTCTAACATGCATGAAAATGGTACAGATGGATTCCTTGAATTTTTCTGATAATTTTTCATATATGAATTATTTAATTTGGAGCTACGGTTGAATTTCTATGAATTTTAGAAGTTTTAGACATTTTCTGGAATTTTCTGAATAATAATAAATCCAGAAATGAATTATGGCGTCAGCACCCGTCACAGTGACGTCAGCAGGGTCAACTGGGCTGGCTCGGGTCAAACCTGACGTGTGGGGTCCACACGTCAGTGACTAACTAACTAACCTAATTAAAATTAACCCTAACTAACTTAGTTAGCCGGGCGGGGCCCACATGTCAGTGAGTCAGTGGCTTAACTAAATTACTTATTAAATTAACCAAAAGTTAGCAGGGGACGGGCCCACACGTCGGTGACCCAGGGGGGTCAAATCCCTGGTCAACCGGGCTAATCCACCGGCGTCTAACCGCCGACAACGACCAGACGCGGCGGTGGCTCGCCGGAATGGCTGCTCCGGCGCCCATTCGACGCGCGGAGGGGTTCTACAGGGAGCTCGAGCTCGTGCGCATCCAATGGAGCAAGCCCGAGGAGCTGGGGTGGCCTGAGTCGACGGCGGCGAGCTCCAAGGCGGCGGCCGGAGTTCGGGCACCTGCGGGTTTGGCGTTGTGGTGCTCGGGAAGGGAAGCTGGTGGGTTCTACGTGCTCCTGGTGAGGTTTGGAGCACGGTGGTGTGCCCGGCTTTGAGCCACGGTGGCTCTAGCCACGACGGTGACGAGGCACGGCGGCGGCGAGCTCTCGGGTCCGGCGGAAGCAATGGCTAGAGCAGCCAAACGGCATGGGAAGAAGAGGGGAACGGGTCAGCGGCTCACCGCGAGTCCAACGAGCGCGAGGGCGAGGCCGGGGACGCTCTGTGGGCGGCGAATCAAGCGACGACGGCCGTCGGTGCAGAGGAAGAAGATGGCGTCGGTGACGGCGCTCCAGGGCGTCCGGCGTCTTGTGGCTCCGTGGTAGGGACGGGGACGTCACGGCGGAGCTAGGGGGCGCGTCGGAGAGGCGAGGGGGAGGCAGTGGCTACGCAGGCGAGGAGCGGCGGCGACGGGCTCCGCTCGGGAAGGGAGCAGAGAGGGGAGGGAGGTCCAGAGAGCGAGGGAGAAGTGAGAGGGGGTCGGGGAGGCGCGTGGCGTTGTCCAGGGCGTCGCTAGGGAGGCCGGGGAGGAAGCAGGAGGTGGCCAAGCAGGGTGGAGGTGGCGCGCGCGGCGGCGTCGCGGTGTCCGTCCTCCTGGCAGGGAGGAAGACGA
Organism: Triticum aestivum; assembly: GCF_018294505.1. Lineage (NCBI taxonomy): Eukaryota > Viridiplantae > Streptophyta > Magnoliopsida > Poales > Poaceae > Triticum > Triticum aestivum. The sequence goes on from NC_057806.1 coordinate 165,532,836, forward strand.
CAGGGAAGGGGGGGGCGGCGGTGGGCTGGGCCGTTGGGGGAGCTGGGCCAGGCTCTGGTGGGCTGCACGGGTGAGGCCAGGTAACTTCCTTCTCTTTTTATTTTTTTTTCTCTTCTGTTTTGTTTTATTTAATTTATTTTGCCACTGTTTTGAATTTTAAATAATTCAAACAATGCCAAAAACTCCTCTAAATATTTTATATTGCTAGATGGACTTTTCCAAAAGCTTATAAAATATTTCAGGGGTATTTGAAATTATATTCTAATTATATGAATATAATTCAAATTCAAATAGCTAATGAATTAAATCCAAAGTCCCAAAATAAATCCTTAAAAATGTTCAATATTTTGGTTGGGACCAGAACCCTTACCAAAAATTATCAAACATTTAAGAAGAGCACTTTGGAGCAATGAATGAGATTTCTAGGGTTTTTGCCCCTCTTTTATTTGAGTTTTTGAGGCTTCCAAAATTCCTCAGTTCAAGTTTCGAAAATATAGACATGATGCACACATGAAGCTAGCCTAGAGCACTACCAGCAGCTAGGGATGTGACACTATTAAAAGGAGGCCTTAATATCCCTTAGTTTCCGTAAGGACCCCGCTGCCACGGGAGGGTAGGACAAAAGATGTCATGCAAGTTCTTTTCCATAAGCACATATGACTATATTCGGAATACATGCCTACATTACATCAATGAACTGGAGCTAGTTCTGTGTCACCCTAGGTTATGATTGTTACATGATGAACCGTATCCGGCATAATTCTCCATCATTGATCCATTGCCTACGAGCTTTCCATATGTTGTTATCCGCTTATTTACTTTTCCGTTGATATTGCTATCATCACTACAAAATACCAAAAACATTACTTTTGCCATCGTTACCTTTTTTCTACCGTTACCATTACTATCATATTACTTTGCTACTAAACACTTTGCTGCAGATACTAAGTTTCCAGGTGTGGTTGAATCGACAACTCAGCTGCTAATACTTGAGAATATTCTTTGGCTCCCCTTGTGTCGAATCAATAAATTTGGGTTGAATACTCTACCCTCGAAAACTGTTGCGATCCCCTATACTTGTGGGTTATCACCAAGGAACTCAGCATGCAGCGCATCCTATGCGTTGGCGGCTTGGACCTGGTGGTGCAGCAGTGTTCCGGCGAATGGGACGCCCAAGATGCCAACATGGCCAGCTACCACTTCCTGGTCCACCAGCTCTCCGGTTCCTTCGACGGCTACGAGTTCCTCCACGTCCCACACACGGAAAATGAAGCCGCGAACATGCTTGCCAAGATTGGTTCATCCCGGCTGGCCATAGCGCCTGACGTCTCCCTCGAGCACTGATGCAAGCCGTCCATCAAGCTGTCCCCGGATTCCGAGTCCATCTTCGTCCTAGACGACCCTGTAGCACCCCTCCCCAATGCGGACCCCGGGGCTATCGGCCCGAGCTCGGGGGCTGCCGTCCCTAAGCTAGTCACGGCTACTGCGGATCCCAGCCCGGGGACTGCTGATCCCGGCCCAGGGCTTGCCTCCTCGACCTCGGCAACCATCTACCTCGGCCCGGGGGCTGCCGTGCTCAACCAGGCTGCCGGCGTCCCTGATCTGGGGGCTGCCGCCCTGGAACCCGTCTTGGCGGCTGTCTTCACCGTGGTGAGGGCTCCGTCATGGGCTCAGCCTATCCTAGCCTTCCTGGAGAGTGGAGCACTCCCCATGGACAAGACCGAGGCCCTGCAAGTGCAATGCCGGGAGTTCGCCTACAGCATCATCAACAACGAGCTCGTCAAACGCAGCGCAACGGGCATGTTCCAGCGCTGTGTTGAGCAGGACAAGGGCATAGAGATCCTCCTCGACATACATTAGGGCGAGTGCGGGCACCACGCCACCTCTAGGTCCCTGGTGGCCAAGGCTTTCTGCCACGGTTTCTACTGGCCCACAGCCCTCCAAGATGCTGAGTCGCTCCTCCTCAAGTGCGAAGGTTGCCAATGTTTTAGCAAGCGCAACCACCAGCCGGCTTCAGCCTTCCGAACCATCCCGATCACCTGGCCATGCGCGGTCTGCGGACTTGACATGGTGGGACCCTTCAAGACCGCCGGGGGAGGCATGACAGACTTGCTGGTGGCGGTCGACAAGTTCACCAAGTGGATCGGAGTACAGACAATCAAGAAGCTGGACGGGCCAACGGCCGTCCAGTTCGTCAAAGTTATCATGGTGCGCTACAGCGTCCCACACAACATCATCACCAACTTTGCCAAAGGCGCTCTGGCGCAATACTGCTTAGTCTCCGGCATCCGGCTTAACCTAGCCTCCATCGCTCATCCTCAATCCAACGGCCAGGTCAAGCAGACAAACATGCTCATCCTATCAGGCATCAAGCCGCGACTCGTTGATCCCCTGATCTTCTCACCCGGCAGCTGGCTTGACGAGCTGTCGGTCATCCTCTGGAGTCTCTAGACAACGCCATACCGGTCGACCAGGTTCACCCCATTCTTCCTCATCTACGGAGCAGAATCCATCATTCCTACCAACATCGAGTTCAAATCGCCGCGAGTCACAATGTACACAGAAGCCCAAGCCAAGGAAGCCCGCGAAGACGATGTCGACCTACTCGAAGAAGAACGCCTTTTGGCGCTTAGCCGATCCACCATCTACCAGCAAGGCATGAGGCATTACCATAGCAAAAAGATGAAGCCCCTCATGTTCCGTGAGGGAGACCTCGTCCTTTGGCTTGTCCAGCAGCAAGCCGATCAGCACAAGTTGGCCTCCCCATGGGAGGGCCTCTTCATCGTCAGCAAAGCTTTATGCGACCGCAACGCCTACTACCTCATCGATGCTCGCAAGCTGAACAAGTGCAAGAGAGACACCGCTGGTGAAGAAACAAGCCAGCCCTGGAATGCAGAGCTCCTATGCCCGTTTTATAGTTAGCCGTATGCAAGTATGTACCGCTGCCTTTTGTAAATTCTATGGAAGGCTATGGGACCCCCGAGCAACACTCGGGGGCTACCTTTTCGTACCAAGTCATTGTGTTCCACGCATCCTTGTAAATTTTCATAAAACCTCTGCCGCCGGGTTGGTACGCCAAACACGGGGGCTTGGGGGCTGGCCGGCTTGACCGCAACCCACTGTCCTCCTTAGCACATCCAATAGTGTTCAGATAGCCGAGGCCCTCCACTTTTCCCTACGCCATAGTCCGGCTTCGGCTGTTAGGCGGCAAGAACTATGGGTTAAAGCACCTGCACGCCGCGAAACACTAAGTTTGAGCTACCGGATCAGCTAACCCGACCTCACCGCACAAAGTTGCCGCACGACCGGCTGCTCGCCAGCCGGCTTCGTGGGTTGCCGCCAGCCGACCTAGTGGGTGTTTCACTCGTGCTCAATGTTCGAAAGGCCTAAGTACTGCACGCTCTTTCCAAGGACTGAACTCCTTGTCGCAGATTGGAACCCGGGTGTTCGACTCACCAGGGGGGGAGGCCCAAAGAAGGAACAAGCAAGAAAAAAGGCATAGAGAACAAAGAGCAAAGGCGTAAACACTCGCGAAAATATTTACATTCTAGAAATATGGGCCCAAGGCCAGTGTTCATTAAATTCACCAATACAACCAAGTGGGTGGGTGGACCTGCCACTTAACAAAAGTGCGAGAAAGAGAAAATAAGGTGGCTTCAGGCGGTTCACGCGACGGGTTGCACAGCTGCTGGCTCCTCCGCGGTGGCCTCCGGGTTCACCGAGGTGCCGGTATCATCCAACCTGACGTCGTCATCCGCGTAGGCTCCCGTCTCCTCAGAACTGCCCTTCGAGTTGTCAAGCAGCAGGATGGAGTTGTCAGGTGGCACCACCCCACCATCGTTAGTCTGCTCTACCTGGGACTCGTCTTGCAATGCAAACGAGGCCAGGTAGCTGGCCCGCGTGGCGATCCGGCCTGCCTCGGCCTGCAGCTAGGGCTCCGCGCTGGCTCGCTAGGCCGCCAGCTGGTACAGACTCAAATTCGGATACCACGACATGACGAACCTTAGCGCTGACACGAGCGGTAGAAATGCACCACACGTGAAGCCACGCCAGCTTGGCTTCTAGCCACCGTGCCAGGCACGTGAAGCTATCGAGCGCAAGGACGCCGGGCCAGAGGGCCACCATCGTTCCCACTTTGGTTTCAGACACCCGCGCCCTCTGCGTAGCCAGGACCTACAGAGGGCCTCAACGGCGTGCATAATCTTTGGAAAATCTAGGAGACGTTCGGGTCAAGCCCGGTGCCCGCATCCACCTGGGTTGACCGGTGAGCAAGCACAGCCTCGTTCGACGTCTCCTGCGTCTCTGGGAAGTGCCCTGCCGAGAAAAGAAGCAAGACAATTAGCAACAAAATAAACCAACTGGCTTCCAACCCAGCAACACCAACGAAGAAACACTTACTGGCAAAGGTCTCATCCAGGCGCCGCGCTTCGAGCAATGTACCATGCTGCGCCAAGTCCCCGGCACGGTCGCACGCTTCGAGCACCTTCTCCAGCTTGGCGCACTTATCGACATCTGCCTTCAGCTCATCATCCTTAGCGGCGGCCGTCTCCTCGTGCTCCTCCATGACGCGGAGGAGCTCCGCCTAGTGGGCCTCTGCCTTCAGGTGCTCCACCTTGGCCTGAAGCTAGCTCTTGTCGCTGGCCAGCTGATCACGCTGCTGGCCGGCTTCGGCGAGCGCCTGCTGGGCCTCCGTCCCCTTGGCCGCCTCCTCCTTCAGGCGCTCCACTTCGGCCTAGAGCCGGCTCTTGTCGCCGGCTAGCTATTCGCATTGCTGGCCGGCTTTGGCAAGTGCCTGCTGGGCTTCTGCCACCTTGGCGGCCTCCGCCTTCAGCTCCCCCACCTCAGTCTGGAGTCGGCCGGCGTCGGCAACTCCTTGGTCATGCCATTAACAAGCTTCAGCTATCCGGGTCCGCAGGACTGACACCTCCGCCGCGGCAGCTACGCGACAAAGATTCAAAGTCAATACAACAGCAAGAAAGACAAATCATTCGAAGATTCGGTCCAACTACAATGTAGTTGGCCCGAATCTCGGGGGCTACACCTAGTGGGTGCGCTAGCGCCCCCCACTAAGAGCATGCAAGACGTACCTTTAGCAAGGCGGAGCGCCTCCTCCTTGGTGGCAAGCCGCGGCGTGATCTGCTGGTGCTTATTCAGAAGCCGGTTGTAGATGCCGACCAGAAGGCATCCAGTTCCTACAAAAAAGCAAGAATCAACACAAGACAAAGCATTTGAAGATTCGACCCAACTACTATGTAGTTGGCCCAAATCTCGGGGGCTACACCCAGTGGGTGCGTTGGCGCGCCCCCACTAACTGGGCGAAGGCTTGAACCCGGTCCGCACACCCGTGAAGATGTTGGCGCATGGCAGCCATCAACGCCTCCTGTGTTAATGTCCCGAAGGCAGTCCGACTAGGCCTAGCCTGGACCTGATACGACTTGATGGTAGGACGGCCTCCCGACGCCATTTGTGGCTACCTGATCACCAGGGCATGTCTGCCGCCTACCGTCTCCTCGTTGGCCAGCCTCGGCTCCGGCGCACCGACCGATGTCCCCACCGATGCCCCGGTTGTTGTTCCCTCTACTGCCCCGGCCGGTGTCCCCTCCGCCGCCTCGACCCGCGTCCTTTACGGCACCCCGTCCAGCGTCGCCTGCGGCGCCCCCTCCGCCTGCTTCCACCTCCATCCGACCGACCACGTCGGTCCGCGGCGGGGTGTCATCGTTGATCTCCACGACCTCCCGGTCGTCTAACGCCATCTCCACCCGGCCATCCGGGTCGCACCCCTCCTCCGTCGGCAGCACAACGACCGTCTCCTCCGGCTCCATGCCCGCCGGCATCTCCAGCCAAGCCTGCTCCACGGCGGCTTGCCCCGGCAACCCTCGCCCATGCCTGGGCTGAAGCCTCCTCCACGGCCGTGATGGCCGCCGCCTCCTCCTCCTCGGCCTTGTTTCAGGCCAGCCAGGTGCAGTGCTCCGTGTCCGCCGGATCCAGGCCAAGGTCCTCCTCAGCCGAGCCCTCGGGTAGGTCGATGGCGCTGCTGCGGGACTTCCCAAACGAGAAGCCGCCTCTAGACACGGCAACCATCGCCGCCAGCGCCAACTCAGGCGGTGACCTGGATCACACCAAGAGAAACATGAGAAAATATCGGCTCGACAACTCGCTAGGGTCAGTAAGAGAGGGTACCAAATCACCGTCGGGATGGTTGGTCTTGCCGGCACCGCCGGAATGGTGCGGCGCCTCTTCTTGGTGACCGGATTGCCAGCTGCGATCGGGTCCGTCGTGTGCTTCACGGCCGGCTTCCTCGGCGTCATGTCCTCCTTCCCGTGCGGCGGACGGGTGGGACGACCCGGCCTCGGCCGTTTTAGTCGGCCGTCTTCGGGAGCTAGCGTTGCCTCCTCCTTGTCTTGGCGGCTCTGCACCACCAACATGCATCAAAACCATCACATCATCTTTCAACCAATCTTGCAAGGGATTGGGATGCAAAAACTTACCCGTGCGGCATGCCTCGCTGGCTTCGGCATTTGCCGTCTCCGGGTTCTCGGCGAGGATCTCCGCCTCCTCCGAGCTAGCTCGCAGGGCGGCCGCTACCTGCGTCATCGTTCCGTCATATGAATGCCGGATGGTGTTCTGCAGCACCTCGCTGTCACGGTTGGGACAGAGAAAAAAGGAGACATGGCAAAGTATGGAGACCAGGGACTCACTGCCGGTTCCGGGTTCCCGTGGCAGTAGGGCGCCTTCCCAAATTGCCACTCCTCCTTCATCCCGGCATTCGAGATGTCGTTGACCCGGCCGTCCACATGCTCCTGCGTCAACCGACGGGATGCCATCCGGCTGGGGTCCTGGAGGCCAGTCATCTGGTCGATGATGTGCTTCCAGCGCTGCAGTAGCATCACCCGGCGCGCGACGAAGGCGGCGATGAGGTCTGTACCAGTGAGTCGCTCACGTGTTGGCAACTCCACCACCCGGTTGCTTAGGTTCAGCACCTCCTGCGTCAGGTTCTTGGGGCAGTAGCTTTCAAGGAAATATTCCCTAGAGGCAATAATAAAGTAGTTATTTATATTTCCTTATATCATGGTAAATGTTTTGTTGGAGATATGCCCTAGAGGCAATCATGTATGATGATATTTCCTATGTGTTTATGAATAAAGATAGTCCTTGGACATTATCAATGATGTGTATCAGCAAGTACATGACTTGTTTGTGGGACTATGCATTGTATGATGACTGTCCTAAAAGGTCCCTAGTCGAAAGGGTTGCGTGGACGCGCAGCCAACTAGACTAGCATATGACACGGTCGATGGCTTGGTATCACTAGCCATGGAGCATTGGATGCTAACCGGATAATATGGACTTGGAAGGATCTGGTCGGATTCGACGTAGTCGGATCCGAGTCGAGATAAGGTCTGAGTCGGATAGACCCAACTATGAGACGCAACGATATGTCATCTGTGAGTCTCTAGTACAACATATGCTCTATGTCCTAAGACCTGAGCTGACGCATGTACTCTGGATGGTGACAGACTTGCTTTGGGCCGACCGAATGCTACTCCGCAACTGGGTAGTTATAAAGGTAGGTTTCGGGTTTGTCCAGAACCATGCTGCGAGACGTGGTCGAGCAAGATGGGATTTGCCCCTCCGACCAGGAGAGATATACTCTGGGCCCCTCGTGTGATCCGACCAGGATAAGCATGGCCATGCAACAAGGATTATGAGATAATCCAGATAGTGGTCGGCATCACTGGAACGAGAAAGAGGTTGGGCTAGCACAAGGATGACAGACTCGCCTTGAGCTCGACAACATATATCGTATGGCAAAAGGAATGGAAGTATGATGTACAAGTTCGCTAACTAGCTTCATAGTCTGCTTGGTGTTCGGCATGTCTTGCTAGGGGCCGCTACCAACCGTGCAGTTCGGAGGTGACCCAAACTTGCAACCAAGCCGACTTGAACCTAAGGGGTCGCAAGCTTAAGGGAAGGAACCTACGAGGTCGGATCCGAGGACATTGGTCAGATGTGATCCGAACTGTATTCGGATTATGGCCGAGTAGACTTATGGGCTTTAGGGTCTGTGCGAGGCCCAAGTGTTGAGCCCGTGACGGACGCCTATATATAGTGGAGGTGCGGCACACTCATGGGTTGATTGCTTCGGCGCTGTCACTAGGGTTTGCATGTGTTGTGAATAGACACCTCCACTCGCCGTCGGTTGTGGGATCGGACCTAGCAGTCCGCCGCACGACGTTCCTCCTGCACGCACGAACACCGTTAGAGGCGGTGCACTTGCGCCACTCCGGCGAACCTGTACTTGGGAACCGATCACCGGTTGTACGAGGGAGGTCGGACGAGGAGGAGATGATCCACACGGACGCGCTGCCCCAACTCTTCTTCCATTGCACGGCACTACGCGTCTAGTAGTAACGAACTGTGATCCATCTTCCGTAGCATGTTGTTGGTTGTTCTGTGTGTAGGAAATTTTAATTTGCAGTCTACGCACCCTACCGTAGATCCCAACATGTTTATTATCCATGCTAGAATTGTATTAACTAGAAATTTAGTACATGGGTGAATACATAGACAAACAGAATGTCACTAGTATGCCTCTACTTGACTAGCTCGTTGAATCAATGATGGTTATGTTTCCTAACCATAGACATGAGTTTTCATTTGATTAATGAGATCACATCATTAGAGAATGATGTGATTGACTTAACCCATCCGTTAGCTTAGCACGATGATCGTTTAGTTTGTTGCTATTGCTTTCTCCATAACTTATACATGTTCCTATGACTATGAGATCATGCAACTCCCGAATACCGAAGGAACACTTAGTGTGCTATGAAACGTCACAATGTAACTGGGTGACTATAAAGATGCTCTACAGGTGTCTTCGATGGTATTTCTTGACTTGGTATAGATCGAGATTAGGATTTGTCACTCCGAGTATCGGAGAGGTATCTCTGGGCCCTCTCGGTAATGCACATCACTATAAGCCTTGCAAGCAATGTGACTACTGAGTTACTTACGGGATGATGCATTACGCAACGAGTAAAGATACATGCCAGTAACGATATTGAACTAGGTATTGAGATACCGATGATCGAATCTCGGGTAAGTAACATACCGATGACAAAGGGAACAACGTATATCGTTATGCGGTTTGACTGATAAAGATCTTCGTAGAATATATGGGAGCCAATATGAACATCTAGGTTCCGCTATTGGTTATTGACCGGAGACGTGTCTCGGTCATGTCTACATAGTTCTTGAACCCGTAGGGTCCGCACGCTTAACGCTCAGTGACGATTGATATTATGAGTTTATTTGTTTTGATGTACCAAAGATAGTTCGGAGTCCCGAATGTGATCATGGACATGACGAGGAGTCTTGAAATGGTTGAGACATAAAGATTGATATATTGGATGACTATATTCGAACACCCGATGAGTTTCGGGGGTCACCGGATAATTATCGGAGTGCGGGGGGGAGGGGGGTTATCGGAACCCCCAGGGGGACTAATGGGCCAACATGGGCCTTAGTGGAGAGAGAGAGGGCCGGCCAAGGCAGGGCCACACACCCCTCCCCCTCTAGTCCGACTTGGACTAGGGAAGGGGGGCGGCTCCCCCCTTTCCTTCTCTTCTCTCCCTCTCCTTCCTCCCCCCTTCCTCCTCCTAGTAGGACTAGGAAAGGGGAGTCCTACTCCTACTAGGAGGAGGACTCCTCTCCTGGCGCGCCTCAAGGGCCGGCCGGCCTCCCCCCTTGCTCCTTTATATACGAGGCAGGGGGCACCCTAGCACACACAAGTTGATCATTGATCCCTTAGCCGTGTGCGGTGCCCCCCTCCACTATAATCCACCTCGGTCATATTGTTGTAGCTCTTAGGCGAAGCCCTACGCCGGTAGCTTCATCATCACTGTCATCACGCTGTCGTGCTGACGGAGCTCTCCCTAGACACTCAGCTGGATCAAGAGTCTGTGGGATGTCACCAAGACGAACGTGTGCAGATCACGGAGGTGTCGTACTTTCGGTCGGATCGTGAAGACGTACGACTACATCAACCGCGTTGTCATAACGCTTCCGCTTACGGTCTACGAGGGTATGTGGAAAACACTCTTCCCCTCTCGTTGCTATGCATCACCATGATAGATCTTGCGTGTGCGTCGGAATTTTTTGGAAATTACTGCGTTCCCCAACAGTGGCATCTGAGCCAGGTCTACACGTAGATGTTATATGCATGAGTAGAACACAAAGGAGTTGTTGGCGTGGGTATATACATATTGCTTGCCGTCACTAGTTAATTCTTGATTCGCCGATATTGTTGGAAGAAGCGGCCCAGACCGACATTACGCGTACGCTTACGCGAGACTGGTTCTACCGACGTGCTTCGCACAAAGGTGGCTGGTGGGTGTTAGTTTATCCAACTTTAGTTGAATCGGATTCAATGAACAAGGTTCTTTCTGAAGATCAAAAAGCAATCACTATTCCGCATTGTGGTTTGTGATGCGTAGGTAAGAACGGTTCTTGCTCAGCCCGTAGCAACCACGTAAAACTTGCAACAACAAAGTAGAGGACGTCTAACTTGTTTTTGCAGGGCATGTTGTGATGTGATATGGTCAATACATGATGCTAAATTTTATTATATGAGATGATCATGTTTTGTAACACAGTTATCGGCAACTGGCAGGAGCCATATGGTTGTCGCTTTATTGTATGAAATGCAATCACCATGTAATTGCTTTACTTTATCACTAAGCGGTAGCGATAGTCGTAGAAACAATAGTTGGCGAGACGACAATGATGCTTCGATGGAGATCAACGTGTCAAGCCGGTGCCGATGGTGATCATGACGGTGCTTTGGAGATGGAGATCAAAGGCACAAGATGATGATGGCCATATCATATCACTTATATTGATTGCATGTGATGTTTATCCTTCATGCATCTTATTTTGCTTAGTTCAGCAGTAGCATTATAAGATGATCTCTCACTAAATTTCAAGGTATAAGTGTTCTCCCTAAGTTTGCACCGTTGATACAGTTCGTCGTGCCGAGACACCACGTGATAATCAGGTGTGATAAGCTCTACGTTCACATACAACGGGTGCAAGCTAGTTGTGCACACGCAGAATACTCGGATTAAAGTTGACGAGCCTAGCATATGTAGATATGGCCTCGGAACACTTAGCCGAAAGGTCGAGCGTGAATCATATAGTAGATATGATCAACATAGTGATCTTCACCATTTAAAACTATTCCATCTCACGTGATGATCGAACATGGTTTAATTGATATGGATCACGTGATCACTTAGATGATTAGAGGGATGTCTATTGAAACGCCCTCGATGCGGCTATATCTCCCACGTGTCGAAGCATGACTTAGAGGCATAACTGCATTGAAAGCAATGTTGCAAGTGAGGTAATCTTCACACAACCCATGTAATACATAAGGGACAGAGATACATAGTTGGCTTACAATCACCACTTCACACAATTACATGAATAAAGCATTACATCATCCAAATACAATCAAGGTCCGACTATGGAACCAAAATAAAAGAAGACTACCCCAAATGCTACACAGATCCCCGATCGTCCCGACTGGGCTCCACTACTGATCAACTAGAATGAAACAACACAAATGACAAGATCTTCATCGAGCTCCTCCTGAGCTTGGTTGCATCATCTGTACGGACTCATCGGCACCTGCAAGCTGGTTTTGAAAGTATCTGTGAGCCACGGGGACTCAGCAATCTCGCACCCTCGCGATCAAGACTATTTAAGCTTATGGGAAAGGTAAAGGTATGAGGTGGAGCTGCAGCAAGCGACTAGCATATTTGGTGGCTAACATACGCAAATGAGAGCGAGAAGAGAAGGCAAAAGCACGGTCGAACAACTATGATCAAGAAGTGATCCTAGAACAACCTACGTCAAGCATAACTCCAACACCGTGTTCACTTCCCGGATTCCGCCGGAAAGAGACCATCACGGTTACACACGCGGTTGATGTATTTTAATTAAGGTCAACTTCAGGTTTTCTACAACCGGACGTTAACAAATTCCCATCTACCCATAACCGTGGGCACGACTTTCGAAAGTTCAAATCCCTGCAGGGGTGTCCCAACTTAGCCCATCACACGCTCTCACGGTCAACGAAGGATATTCCTTCTAGCGGGAAGACCCGATCAGACTCGGAATCCCGGTTACAAGACATTTCGACAATGGTAAAACAAGACCAGCAAAGCCACCCAGATGTGCCGACAAATCCCGATAGGAGCTGCACATATCTCGTTCTCAGGGCACACCGGATGAGCAAGACGTTGGGTAAGCAAGCCCAGAGTTGCCCCTGGTAGCCTCGGACATCGCTCAGTTGGACCAACACTCAGAGGAGCACTGGCCCGGGGGTTTAATAAAGATGACCCTTGAGTCTGCAGAACCCAAGGGAAAGAAAAGGCTAGGTGGCGAATGGTAAAACCAATGTTGGGCCTTGCTGGAGGAGTTTTATTCAAGGCGAACTGTCAAGGGGTTCCCATTATTACCCAACCGCGTAAGGAACGCAAAATCCGTGAACATAACACCGATATGACGAAAACTAGGGCGGCAAGAGTGGAACAAAACACCAGGCATAAGGCCGAGCCTTCCACCCTTTACCAAGTATATAGATGCATTAATTAGATAAGAGATATTATGATATCCCAACAAATAAACATGTTCCAACAAGGAACAACATCTCCATGTTCCAACATGGAACAAACTTCAATCTTCACCTGCAACTAACAACGCTATAAGAGGGGCTGAGCAAAGCGGTAACATAGCCAAACAACGGTTTGCTAGGACGAGGTGGGTTAGAGGCTTGGTTCAACAATATGGGAGACATGATAAGAAAGTGGTAGGTATCGCCACATAGGCATAGCAAAAGAGCGAGCATCTAGCAAGCAAAGATAGAAGTGATTTCGAGGGTATGGTCATCTTGCCTGAAATCCCGCAAGGAAGAAGAACGAGTCCATGAAGAAGTCAAATGGACGTAGTGGAACGGTGAGATGATTTCGGTTGAAATCGATATAAAGATCACTGGAATCGGATGCACGGTTTGGAAATGGCAAGCAAAACAAATATGGCACCGGTCTGCGATAATCAGCAAGTAGCCATCTAAATGCATCAAGATAAAAATGCTACAGCACTCAAACATGGCAACAAAATACATGGCAGGGATCCACTCATGAAGCTTGACAAAAGATGAACACTGAGCTACGGTCAATTCATCCATTAACAGGTTCAAACAAGCATGGCAAAAGTGCAAATGGTAAACATGTTTCAGACTTGGTGAAATTAACACTAGTCTGGAATTTCAGATCAGGTAGCACACTTAGGAGCATGAAAACTATATGTTATAGGAACTTAACATGGCAAGGCAAGGCATGGCATGGAGCTACTCAAAGAGCTTAAGAAAAGTCCCTTAGTGACCTTGAGCCAAAAGGGATCAGAAAATACAATTGCAAGCATGTGAACATGGAAAAAACATAATCAGATCTCAGACTTAGTGAAAAACTGGAGCATGCAAATATGATATCAAGTAGGCAACGTTTATGAGCTCGATGCACTCACTACAGAGCAAGGCATGACAATCTAAGCATACACCCATCAAGAATACACATTATACAAGCTATACATGGCAAGAACAACAACATAGCATGCACGGATCGACTACAACATCCTCGGCAAAGTCGCTAACAAGTAGACAATCTGCCCAGATTCACGAAATAGCAAAAGTAGAGCTCGATTGACTCAAGCTAGGGTGCTCCATAATTGCAAACAAAGACATGGATGGATAGGGAACTACAAGATTAACAAATCATCCTTACTGATCATCCTCAAAAGAGGCACATATCACTAGGAAACAACATGAACATATGGCATATTGATAAAAACAAACCAAGGACTTAGTGGAAATGCTAAGTCCCTGACATCAGCATTAAGGAATGCACCACTTTGCAAGCTTGTGCTAGTCACTACACACATCAGAAAAATACATGGATTGCACCTCTGTAAAGATGGCAAAGCATATAACAAAACTCATGTAGAGCTCAGGGGCATATCATGCACACATTAATCATGGCAAAAATGACAAATAGCTATTTGGAGCAGCAGATCTGACAATTAACTCAAATAGCTCTCTTCCAACAGCATTTCGGGCATCAAGATGAACTCAAATGAAAATGATGCAATGATATGAAATGATGTACTCTCTGAGGCAAACATTTTTATATGCTACACGCATGAATCGGAGCTACGGATGCAAAATTACGACATGATGAACATGGACATATGAATCTGGAAATTTCGGGGACTTAGTGAAAAAACATGGGAGCAGGGTAGCTATCATGCGCACGAGCGGGGAATAGTGGTGGATCACCATGGGCTTCGACCCAGACATGGAGAGGAGGCAAGCGGGCCGACGGAGATGGGCCTCAGCGAGATCGCGGCCTGCGAGGCCCACGCGGAGGGTCAACGGGGGCGCGCTCGGCTCCCTCGATCCCGATTGGATCTCGGGAGGCAAGGGCGGCGGCGCCCGATGGCGATGCCGGCGAGGGACGGCGGAGACCTGCCAGATCTGGGCGCGGGGAGCGGAGGCCGAGGCTGCGGGACCTGTTCCCGAGGTCAGCGGGGCTCGACGACGCCGGCGTCGAAGATCGGGAGCTCGACACCATGGATTTTCATGGCGGCGACGGTTGGTGCAGTAGAAGCGAAGGCGCGAGGAGCGGAGGCCGGCGAGGGGGACGGACTCCGACGAGGCACGGGTGTCCGGCGAGAGCTTGAGCGGCGGCGGCGGCGGAGCGCTCAGGCTCCCAGCGTGCGGCGGTGAACCCGGTTCGGCCCGGCGCAGGCCGGATCTAGGCATGGCGGGCCCGCGCGGTGGGGAAGTGGGCGCGGGGACGCGTGGCGGCGCCCGGTTGGGCGAGGGCGGCGGCCGGCTGAGGTGTCAGCCCCTGATTGGTCCGGGCGACATGGCGGCGGCGCGGACACGTCCAACGGCGGGACGGACATGTCCGGCGGCGTACGGGGGAAGATCTTAGGGTTCAACTGCGCGAATTTTCGGGGAAGATGACATATATATATAGGTAGAGGGAGCTAGGAGAGTCCAAATGAGGTGCGGTTTGCGGCCACGCGATCGTGATCGAACGACCGAGATGATGGAGAGGTCTAAGGTGGGTTTTGGGCCAAAAAGGAGGGGTTTTGGGCTGCAACACACACGAGGCCTTTTCGGTCCCTCGGTTAACCGTTGGAGCATCAAACGAAGTCCAAATGGTACGAAACTTGACAGGCGGTCTACCGGTAGTAAACCAAGGCCGCTTGGCAAGTCTCGGTCCAATCCAGAAATGTTTAATGCCCACACACGAAAAGAAGGTAGAAAGGGACACCGGGGGAGATAGGAGCGCCGGATTGCAAAACGGACAACGGGAAAAATGCTTGGATGCATGAGACGAACCAATATGCAAATGAAATGCACATGATGACATGATATGCAATGCATGACATGCAAGCAATGACAAGGAAACAACAGCGAATAACTGGACGACACCTGGCACATCGGTCTCGGGGCGCTACATCTATCTAAGTGGGAGTTCTTAAATAATTTGATTAATTGAACTTTAATTTATCATGAACTTAGTACCTAATAGTATTTTGCATGTCTATGTTGTTGTATATAGATGGCCCGTGATGTTGTTCCATTGAATTTTAATGCGTTCCTAGAGAAAGCTAAGTTGAAAGATGATGGTAGAAACTACACAAACTAGGTCTGTAACTTGAGGATTATCCTCATTGCTGCACAGAAGAATTACGTCCTGGAAGCACCGCTAGGTGACAAACCCGCTATAGGAGCAACGCCAAATGTTGTGAACACCTAGCAGAGAAAAGCTGATGACTACTCGATAGTTCAGTGTGCCATGCTTTACAGCTTAGAACCGGGATTTCAACAATGTTTTGAACGTCATGGAGCATATGAGATGTTCCAGGAGTTGAAGTTAATATTTCAAGCAAATGCCCGGATTGAGAGATATGAAGTCTCCAATAAGTTCTATAGCTGCAAAATGGAGGATAATAGTTCTATCAATGAACATATACTCAGAATGTCTTGGTACCACAACCACTTGACTCAACTGGGAGTTAATCTTCCTGATGATAGTGTCATTGACAGAGTTCTTCAATCACTGCCACCAAGCTACAAGAGCTTTGTGATGAACTATAATATGCAAGGGATGGATAAGACTATTCCCGAGCTCTTCGCAATGCTAAAGGATGTAGAGGTAGAAATCAAGAAGGAGCATCAAGTGTTGATGGTCAACAAGGCCACTAGTTTCAAGAAAAAGGGTAAAGGGAAGAAGGGGAACTTCGAGAAGAATAGCAAGCCAGTTGCTGCTCAAGTGAAGAAACCCAAGTCTGGACATAAGCCTGAAACTGAGTGCTTCTACCACAAAGGAATGGTCACTGGAAGCGGAACTGCCCCAAGTATTTGGCGGATAAGAAGGATGGCAAAGTGAAAGGTATACTTGATATACATGTTATTGATGTGTACCTTACTAATGCTCGTAGTAGTGCCTGGGTATTTGATACTGGTTCAGTTGCTAACATTTACAACTTGAAACAAGAGCTAGGGATTAAGCGAAGATTGGCTAAGGACGAGGTGATGATGCGCGTGGGAAATGGTTCCAAAGTCCATGTGATCACCGTCGGCATGCTACCTCTAGATCTACCTTCGGGATTAGTTTTAGACCTAAATAATTGTTATTTGGTGCTAGCGTTGAGCATGAACATTATATCTGGATCTTGTTTGATGCGATACTGTCATTCATTTAAATCAAAGAATAATGGTTGTTCTATTTATATGAGTAATATCTTTTATGGTCATGCACCCTTGATGAGTGGTCTATTTTTACTAAATCTTGATAGTAGCGATACACATGTTCATAGTATTGAAGCCAAAAGATGCAGAGTTGATAATGATAGTGCAACTTATTTGAGGCACTGCTGTTTGGGTCATATTGGTGTAAAGTGCATGAAGAAACTCCATTCTGATGGACTTTTGGAATCACTTGATTATCAATCACTTAGTACTTGCGAACCATGCCTCATGGGCAAGATGACTAAAACTTCGTTCTCCGGAACAATGGAGCGAGCAACAGAGTTATTGGAAATCATACATACTGATGTATGTGGTCCAATGAACATTGAGGCTCGCGGCGGATATCATTATTTTCTCACCTTCACATATGATTTCAGCAGATATGGGTATATCTACTTAATGAAACATAAGTCTGAAACATTTGAAAAGTTCAAAGAATTTCAGAGTGAAGTGTAAAATCATCATAACAAGAAAATAAAGTTTCTATGATCTGATCATGGAGGAGAATATTTGAGTTATGAGTTTGGTCTTCATTTGAAACAATGCGGAATAGTTTTGCAACTCACGCCACCAGGAACACCACAGCGTAATGGTGTGTCTGAACGTCGTAATCGTACTTTACTAGATATGGTGCGATCTATGATGTCTCTTACTGATTTACCGCTATCATTTTGGGGTTATGCTTTAGAGACAGCTGGATTCACGTTAAATAGGGCACCATCTAAATCCGTTGAGACTACACCTTATGAACTATGGTTTGGCAAGAAACCCAAGTTGTCGTTTCTTAAAGTTTGGGGTTGTGATGCTTATGTTAAAACCTTCAAACTAATAAGCTCGAACCCAAATCGAAGAAATGTGTCTTCATAGGATACCCAAAGGAGACTATTGGGTACACCTTCTATCACATATCCGAAGGCAAGATATTCATTGCTAAGAATAGATTCTTTCTAGAGAAGGAGTTTTTCTCGAAAGAAGTGAGTGGGAGGAAAGTAGAACTTGATGAGGTAATTGTACCTGCTCCCTTATTGGAAAGTAGTTCATCACTGAAATCAGTTCCAGTGATTCCTACACCAGTAACTGAGGAAGCTAATGATGATGATCATGAAACTTCTGATCAAGTTACTACCGAACCTCGTAGGTCAACCAGAGTAAGATCCGCACCAGAGTGGTACGGTAACCCTATTTTGGAGGTCATGCAACTTGACCATGACAAACCTACGAACTATCAGGAAGCGATGATGAGCCCAGATTCCGCAAAATGGCTCGAGGCCATGAAATGTGAGATGGGATCCATGTATGAGAACAAAGTCTGGACTTTTGGTTGACTTGGCCGATGATCGGCATGCCATAGAGAATAAATGGATCTTCAAGAAGAAGACTACGATGTGCAAAGCTCGACTTGTTGCAAAAGGTTTTCGACAAGTTCAAGGAGTTGGCTACGATGAGACCTTCTCACCCGTAGCGATGCTTAAGTCCGTCTGAATCATGTTAGCAATTGCCGCATTTTATGATTATGAAATTTGGCAAATGGATGTCAAAGCTGCATTCCTTAATGGATATCTTAAAGAAGAGTTGTATATGATGCAGCCAGAAGGTTTTGTCGATCGAAAAGGTGCTAACAAAGTGTGCAAGCTCCAGTGATCCATTTATGGACTGGTGCAAGCCTCTCGGAGTTGGAATATACGCTTTGATAGTGTGATCAAAGCATATGGTTTTATACAGACTTTTAGAGAAGCCTGCATTTACAAGAAAGTGAGTGGGAGCTCTGTAGCATTTCTGATATTATATGTAGATGACATATTGTTGATCGGAAATGATACTGAATTTCTGAATAGCATAAAAGGATACTTGAATAAGAATTTTTCAATGGAAGACCTCGATGAAGCTGCTTATATATTGGGCATCAAGATCTATAGAGATAGATCAAGACGCTTAATTGGACTTTCACAAAGCACATACCTTGATAAAGGTTTGAAGAAGTTCAAAATGGATTAGGCAAAGAAAGGGTTCTTGCCTGTGTTACAAGGTGTGAAGTTGAGTCAGACTCAATGCCCGACCACTGCAGAAGATAGAGAGAAAATGAAAGTCATTCCCTATGCTTCAACCATAGGTTCTATCATGTATGCAATGCTGTGTACCAGACCTGATGTGTGCTTTGTTATTAGTTTAGCAGGGAGGTACCAAAGTAATCCAGGAGTGGATCACTGGACAGCGGTCAAGAACATCCTGAAATACCTGAAAAGGACTAAGGATATGTTTATCATATGTGGAGGTGGCAAAGAGCTTGTCATAAACGGTTATGTCGATGCAAGCTTTGACACTGATCTGGATGACTCTAAGTCACAAACCGGATACGTGTTTTTATTAAATGGTGGAGCTATCAATTGGTGCAGTTCCAAGCAGAGCGTCGTGGCGAGATCTACATGTGAAGCAGAATACATAGCTGCTTCAGAAGAAGAAAATGAAGGAGTCTGGATGAAGGATTTCATATCCAATCTAGGTGTCATACCTACTGCATCGGGTCCAATGAAAATCTTTTGTGACAACACTGGTGCAATTTCCTTGGCAATGGAATCCAGATTTCACAAGGGAACCAAGCACATCAAGAGACGCTTCAATTCCATCCGCAATCAAGTCAAGGAGGGAGACATAGAGATTTGCAAGATACATACGGATCTGAATGTTGCAGACCCACTGACTAAGCCTCTCTCACGAGCAAAACATGATCAGCACCAAGACTCCATGGGTGTTAGAATCGTTACAATGCAATCTAGATTATTGACTCTAGTGCAAGCGGGAGAATGAAGGAAATATGCCCTAGTGGCAATAATAAAGTTGTTATTTATATTTCCCTATATCATAATAAATGTTTATTATTCATGCTAGAATTGTATTAACCGGAAACTTAGTACATGTGTGAATACATAGACAGACGGAATGTCACTAGTATGCCTCTACTTGACTAGCTCATTGAATCAATGATGGTTATATTTCCTAACCATAGACATGAGTTATCATTTGATTAACGAGATCACATCATTAGAGAATGATGTGATTGACTTGACCCATCCGTTAGCTTAGCACGATGATCTCTTAGTTTGTTGCTATTGCTTTCTCCATAACTTATACATGTTCCTATGACTATGAGATCATGCAACTCCCAAATACCGGAGGAACACTTAGTGTGCTATCAAACTTCACAATGTAACTGGGTGACTATAAAGATGCTCTACAAGTGTCTCTGATGGTATTTATTGAATTGGCATAGATCGAGATTAGGATTTGTCACTCCGAGTATCGGAGAAGCATCTCTGGGCCCTCTCGGTAATGCACATCACTATAAGCCTTGCAAGAAATGTGACTAATGAGTTAGTTATGGGATGAAGCATTACGGAACGAGTAAAGAGACTTGCCGGTAATGAGATTGAACTAGGTATTGAGATACCGGCGATCGGATCTTGGGCAAGTAACATACCGATGACAAAGGGTACAACGTATATCATTATGCGGTTTGACCGATAAAGATCTTCATAGAATATGTGGGAGCTAATATGAACATCCAGGTTCCGATATTGGTTATTGACCGGAGACGTGTCTCGGTCATGTCTATATAGTTCTCGAACCCGTAGGGTCCGCACGCTTAACGTTCGGTGACGATCGATATTATGAGTTTATGTGTTTTGATGTGCCAAAGATAGTTCGGAGTCACAGATGTGATCACAGACATGACGAGGAGTCTCTAAATGGTCGAGACATAAAGATTGATATATTGGATGACTATATTCGGACACTGGATGAGTTCCGGGGGTCACCGGATAATTATCAGAGTGCCGGGGGGTTATCGGAACCCGGGGGGACTAATGGGCCAACATGGGCCTTAGTGGAGAGAGAGAGGGCCGGCCAACGCAGGGTAGCGCGCCCCTCCCCCTTTAGTCCGAATTGGACTAGTGAAGGGGGGGCGTCGCCCCCTTTCCTTCTCTTCTCTCCCTCTCCTTCCTTCCCCCTTCCTCCTCCTAGTAGGACTAGGAAAGGGGAGTCCTACTCCTACTAGGAGGATGACTCCTCCTCTCCTGGCGCGCCTCAAGGCCCGGCCGGCCTCCCCCTTGCTCCTTTATATACGGGGCAGGGGGGCACCCTAGCACACACAAGTTGATCATTGATCTCTTAGCCGTGTGCGGTGCCCCCCTCCACCATAATCCACCTCGGTCATATCATCGTAGTGCTTAGGCGAAGCCCTGCACCAGTAGCTTCATCATCACCATCATCATGCCATCATGCTGACGAAGCTCTCCCTTGACACTTAGCTGGATCGAGAGTTCTTGGGATGTCACTGAGCCGAATGTCTGCAGATCACGAAGGTGCCGTACTTTCGGTACTAGGATCGGTCGGATCATGAAGACGTACGACTACATCAACCGCGTTTTCATAACGCTTCCACTTACGTTCTATGAGGGTACGTGGACAACACTCTTCCCCTCTCGTTGCTATGCATCGCCATGATAGATCTTGCATGTACATACGATTTTTTTTGAAATTACTGTGTTCCCCAACAAGCTCCAATTGGTCTTGGCGTGCGGCGTCACGTCGGCGAAGAGCGGTAAATGGATGCGGTCCGCGCCAAGGTTGCGGACGTGGAAGAAAGAATTCTGGCACTTCTTGGCAGAATCCTCCAGCGGCATCTTGGGGCACGCCCCGTGTGGCCGGGTCGAGACGACGGCGGCCCCACAGGCAGACATCATGCCCGCCTCCGGCCCCTGCTGATTCAAGAAGAATAAGCAGACCCAGATATCAACGCTGGGCTCGACGCCCAGGTAGCCCTCGCATAGGGTGACAAACCTCGAGAGCTGCAACACCACGTTCGCCCCCAGGTGATGTGGCCGATGCTCGAAGAAGTCCACGAACGAGCGAAAGAAGTGGCTCGCAGGGAGGCCGAACGCATGCTTGAAGTGCAAGAATAAGACCACGCGCTTGGTCCCCTCCGGCCGCGGCACCAGCTCACCGTCCGGCACTTGCACGGCCACCTCCGTCGCCGGCGGTAGCCGCCACATGTCGCGCAAGTACTGAAGATCCTCCGCGGTAACCACCGATCCCTCCCACGAATCCTTGAGCCTCGCCATCGGTGAAGTACGGCAATAGAAGAAAGGTGCATCGGCTAAGGTGAGGAGTAGGAGCGGCTGCTAGGCACTACAGAGCGGCGGTAGTGCTATGCTTGTGAGCATCAGGGCGTTGCGGCATGCGATGGGCTTAGAAGCAAGGGTGATGGAAGAAGGAGGACGTAGGGGTGCGTGCATGAATGATTTCCGTTGTCCCCTCCCCCGATTTATAACCACGACAAGAATGTGGGGAAGTGGGATCGGTTGCGCCCACCCTATCCACTTCCATGCATTGTGTGGGCATGATCCACGTGCAAATTAACTGCATCAAGAAGGGCAACGATCTGCAGCTGCCACATTAAATCCCCTCGCGGGGGCTGAGGGTGTGGAGTGGAGGGCCCCAGCCCGTCGTTACGTCCCGTCACGCGCATGGCTTGTCAGGGACTCTTCAGCTACTACTCGCCATGTGGCGCCCGCGCCAAAACCGAGGGGGTATGTCACTTCCCCTTCAAGATTCGGTAGGCTCTTCGGTTTCCCTCCCATGCCGGGATGCCGTGATCCAGCTTCCCAAAGCCAGCACACAGTGGGTGTTGCCAGGACCGGCGGTAACAAGCCTTGTCAACATCAGCCGCCTCCTCAGGGGGTGAAACTACGAAGGCCCCCTGCTTGAAGACGGCGAGCCTTCACATCTTCAGAGACTACTGTCGGGGGGATGAACCACGGGTAGGCAACGGAACCTGGATCCTTTTCAAAAACATCGGGGCCAGCTTCGCCCCTCAATCCGGCTTGTCCTTGGCCGGGTTCCTCAACCCATCCAAGTTCTGCAACATGGCCAGACCCGCTGGCGCATGATGGCCGACCCCGCCAAGTCAAGACTTCTTCAACAAGTAAGCACCATCACGGTGAGCTCCTCAACCCGGCCACAGGTCAGCTCCCATCCGTCCAAGGCGTACGATAGAACACGTTCCCATGAAGATATGAGCAAGGTAGTAGTGACCCACCAACCCCGCTGACCAGAGCAAGCGTGGCAATAGTGCCCCACTAACCCCGTTGACTAAGAACCCACAAGTATAGGGGATCAATTGTAGCCTCTTTCGATAAGTAAGAGTGTCAAAACCAACATGGAGCTAAAGGTAGAACAAATATTCCCTCAAGTTCTATCGACCACCGACACAACTCTACGCACGCTTGACGTTCGTTTTACCTAGAACAAGTTTGAAACTAGAAGTACTTTGTAGGTGTTTTTGGATAGGTTTCTAAGATAATAAAGAACACGTAAATAAAAAGTAGGGGCTGTTTAGATAAAGACACAACTAAGTTAGTTTTAGTAGAGAGCTTTTTGTCACACAAGAAAGTTATTTGTCCCTAGACAATCGATAACTAGATCAGTAATCACTATTGAAGTTTTATTTGAGGGAGAGGCATAAGCTAACATACTTTATCTACTTGGATCATATGCACTTATGATTGGAACTCTAGCAAGCGTCCGCAACTACTAAAGATCATTAAGGTAAAACTCAACCATAGCATTAAAGTATCAAGTCCTCTTTACTCCCATATGCAAACAACCTACTTACTCGGGTATGTGCTTCTGTCACTCACGCCACCCACCATAAGAAAATCATGAACATATTGCAACACCCTACAACGGGGATCCCTCACGCTTGAGCAACATGGAGAGCACCATAGGACAGCACCAATAATAAAACATGCAACTCAAACCAATCACGATCATCAATTAACCCATAGGACAAAACAGATCTACTCAAACATCATAGGATAGCCATACATCATTGGGAAATAATATATAGCGTTGAGCACCATGTTTAAGTAGAGATTACAGCGGGTAAAAGAGGGGTTACACTGCTGCATAAAAGGGGGAAGAGTTGGTGATGACTGCGGTGAAGTTGTTGGTGAAGATTGCGGTGACGATGATGGCCCCGGTGGCACTCCGGTGCCACCGGAAGCGAGGGGTAGAGAGCCCCCCTCATTCTTCTTCTTCCTTGACCTTCTCCCTAGATTGGAGAAGGGTTTTCCCTCTGGTCCATGGTCTCCATGGCGTGGGAGGGGTGAGAGCCCCTCCGAGATTGGATCTGTCTCTCTGTCTCTCTCTGTTTCTGGTTGGCTGATTCTGCCCTTTCACCGTTTCTTAAATTCCCGGAGATTCGTAACTCCGATTGGGCTGAAGTTTGGACACGATATCTATCCGGATATTAGCTTTCTTGCAACGAAAGAAGGGCATCAACCGACTTACGGGGTGGCCAGGAGGGCTCAGGGCGTGCATGACCCCCTGGGGCGCGCCTCCTGCCTCGTGGCCCCCTCGGGCATCGTCTCGCGTTGATTCTTCTTCCCAAAAATCGCATATATTCCAAAAAAATCTCCGTCAGTTTTTATCCCGTTTGGACTCCGTTTGATATGGATTTTCTGCGAAACAAAAAACATACAACAAACAGGAACTGGCACTGGGCTCTGGATCAATATGTTATTCCCAAAAATAGTATAAAAAGTTGCCAAAAGTATATGAAAGTTGTATAATATTGGCATGGAACAATCGAAAAATATAGATACGACGGAGACGTATCACTGACCAGGGCCGATATGGCTATAGTGCAACCTCGTCCTGCTGACGCAAGCCGATGGCGACCAGGCGACCTGCCACTATAGCCGAGCCGGCTCAACCACTCCATGACACAAGACAAGATGGGGAACAGTGCCCCTTGGCACATGGGGCCCATGCCCGGAGAACCCAGCGTACCCTGGTACCCGGCGAGCCCTAGCGCCGGCTTCTCAGACACTGACATCCCAGCCCCACGGCCATGTAACTTTACCATTCTAACCCTGGGGAGTTGACCTATAAAACCCCCTGGGAGGCCTCCATGCACGCGGAGAGAGATGCATACGATCGGTAGAATACACACAAGGAGATAGAGTAGTCTATGCTTTGGCCTATCTCCCTTCCTCCCCAAAACAGTTCTAGGAGCAAGCTTGTAGCATCCACATATAAACCACACTCGACAGGACTAGGGGTGTTATATCTCCGGAGAGTCGAAAACCTAGGTATGTCTTGCGTCCCTTTCTCGCTCATGGCGATCTCGCCTATGGAGCCCACCGGTGCCCTCGAGCCTATCCCTCTCTTTAGCCATCCTTTAGCATCTGCCATGCGCCCACCACGACACTCTCTCTATCTCTCACGAGCCTCCCCTCTCACTCGTTCTCTCTTTACCGAGGGATTATATGGTCACTGCGTCAGCGTATAGCTCTGTATATTGTTTAGGTGATCGGTGAACCAGTCTACATGGTGTCTTGTCAGCTCGTGTTCTCTAACTGGGTGTGCTGGCCCATGTGGCAGTGGGTGAAAATAAGTAAACTAGAGGCCCATCTGATATGGCGCGAAATAAACAATCTGGAAACCACTCACGGAAGCACACCACACTCTACTAAATTGAGTGCACACTTCTTCTGTGTTAATACACACACTACAAGAACACACATACTACACCACTGCGCGGCATGCACGCAAGGACGCACTCGCGCACACCCATCACACAATATACACCAGCACATGTGTACACTGGCTTCACTGCCGGTTGAGATGGATGATGAGGCAACCAACAAGCAGAGGCGGCTCGAGCCAAAACGGCATCTGGCAAGCCTGGACTTCATCAGCAGCCTCCCCGATGACATGCTGCTTGTCATCATCACCCTCCTCCCCACCAAATCTACCGTGCGGATCATCCCGCTCTCCTGGTGGTGGTGCCCGCTCTAGTGTCGTGTCCCCCTCAACATCATTGTCCACAACTGCCTTTGCAATGAGGATTGCAAACGCATGGCCACAGTCTCCAAGATCCTTGCATCGCACCCTGGGCCAACCATACGCCTTGACATCCGCATGTTTCATACCAACTGCAAGGTCCAAGCCAAGTTCGACGAGTGGTTCTTATCCCCCGCCTTAGATTAGCTCGAGGAGCTCAGGTTTGAAGGTGGATGGTGTCGCTCTCTGCCGCTGTCCATGCTCTAACTTGAGCCAACATTGCGCCGCGCCAGGTTCAACTCCTCCTATTTTCCCCAGATTAATGGCATGCCCGTTATTCTTCTCCCTCAACTAAAGTAGCTCGACCTCTTCGACATTGGCATCTCGAAGGAGGCTATGGAGCAACTAAAGTACCTTTGTGTTCAGCAGATTCATGGGTTCATTAGCCTCCACATCGCCCAATGAATCTTCGATGGATTTATGTGTCTTGCTGGCCCCACAACAAGACATTACTTGGGAAGACATCAGTTGAGCTGTTTGATGATATGGTCATTGAGAATGAGCCTTTCCTTGAGAGATTGCTGGTATCTGATCTAGAAGGACCAACAAAAATCAGGGTCATTTGATGTGGACATGAACTAAGGGTAGGGTAACAGGCCTGACCTGCAGACTCTACCCTAGGACACCATACACCTCATATCGGGCCCCAGGGCCAGGCCAGCATTTAGATGCTCTGCAACCAGATGATCCATTCGGAGGATACCAACCAGTCGGAGGATAGAGTTCCACTCGACCAACCTCCTTCACTCGACCGAATGTGTCAACACTCGGATGATGAAGACCAGGAGACTCCCTAGAACTGCAACAGTCAAGACGTGTGTCCGCCCTCATCAAGTGTAATTAATACGCCCGTTACCAGTAATGGTCGTCCTTAACCCCCCCTTTAAACCCTTGGTGACGACAATATTCATGGGGCGGAGGTGCACTCTATATAAGCCTCTCCCCACCCCTGCTCCATGGAAAGGGTTTGCAATCCTTTGTAATCCGTACACTCAAGTCAATCAAGCTCCCGAGCACCGAGACATAGGGCTATTACCTCCACTATGAGGGGCCTGAACTCATAAATTTGAGTCTAACAACTGTGTCGTAGATAGGCTCTGCCCTCTAATTCGTACCCCTATACACTATGAGGGGCCTGAACTCATAAATTTGAGTCTAACAACTGTGTCGTAGATAGGCTCTGCCCTCTAATTTGTCAGACTTACACCCATGATAGTTGGCGCCCATCGTGGGGCAGGCATTTAGCCACTTCTGGCAAGGATTGACACTCGGCGGTGAGATCCGCTTCGGCGCCCTCAACTTCATCGCTGATGGTTCGGCGTGGCTACAATAAGCCCCGCTGGACGTTGATGCGTTGTCTGCCCATGGTGCAGCGTAGTTCATGCGAGCACTTTCGGCATTCTCCTTTGACAACCGTTCGTCCCGTACCACTCGACATCTCTCCACTCTGTTGGCCGCCATCACAAGCGTTCTAGATGCTCGTGGCTCCAGCGGTGGATCAAGCACGCGGTGGCCCTTTAGGTTTCGGCCCGGCAGATTGCAGCGATCGAGCCCGACGAGCCCTTCGCCGACTTGTTCACTTCCCTTCATGGGAGCTCGGACGATGGGTTGGAGTGCAAGAGCAGTGACCCCGCTGCAAAGGTGATGATGCCCGGTTCCCGCCATTGTCCCCCTGGGTATACCCACGGAGGCGTGGTGGTCAATGGCCGGTCGCTAGACAACATTGGCAACAACAAGAACTGCCACAACGACGAGTACTATCCCGAGCCTCTCTCTTTCTGAACAGCAGAGGAAGGAGTTGCAGCGCAGGAATCAGCAGGCCCTTCGGACGCCCATTGGTGGGATGACTCCTAAGGCTCAGGTCTTGGAAGTTGTGCACCAAGCCAATTTGGCTAAACGCACTCGTCTTGAGGAGCTCCAGAAGACACTCGAAGCTCAAGCGCGCTAACTACAACAATCCAGCTCCAGTCGATGATAGCGATAGTTGTTTCTGAGTGACCAACAAAAAAATTATCAGGTATTTCATAGACCCGTCTAGAATTTGGCTGCAGTTACCCGGGTAGCAGATTCCATCCAGCCGTCGCAATCAGAGGTAGGAGAAGACCTCACGCAGATTCCAGCCCTGCTTAAGGCATGGAACAGAATTCAGCCGTATCCCAGTCGCGCAACAAGATTCACTACAGATCCATCCGGACTGACACCATGCAGTCGGCTCACATCCCGTGAGTCCCTAGGAGAAATAGGCAGTCTCCCTCATGGCGAGACGATTGAAACCACCTCTGAGACTAGTACTCGGGGCGAGGTTGTGGTCAAGACACGCCCCTGTGGTGTCACGACGATTACCACCGCCCGCCGATGCCCCCTCCATGGGATGGCTCATACGTGCCCTGGTCGTATGATGACATGCATCTGTTTGATGATGACCGAAGGGTTAGTTCTCCTTTCCATGATGATCGTTATCAGTGGAGAGAACCAGTCGACCCCCGCGACCCATAGTTCAATGCGAGGTATGTTCTCGCTCAAAACTTGGTGGATAGAGGTCAGGATAATAGAGAGAACTTGGACCAAAGTCGTCCGAGTGGGAGAGGAACCTTCATTTCTGGCCCCGAGTGTTTCGGCGGGGCTATCAGAGCTGCAGAGATTGTTGGTGCAATGATAGGCCCCTTATGTTTTGGAGTTTGTTGACATAAACAGTATGGGACTTATGTGTTTTCTAGTGCACAGAGAGTAACATGTCCTTGAAGTATCAAGGAGTTTGATGCAAACGAGGAAGATAATTTCCCTGCGTGGCTGCGAAGGTTATCACCGAAGATAAAGCTAACAAGAGTGACCCCTAAAAATTTCTGAAGTCTAAGCAATTGGTTTGATGCATCTTCGAAGCAAATGACTGCACTCCAGGAAGAATGAAGACAAAGTGAAGACGCAGCATTTATTTACTTGTTCTTCTTCTTTCATTGAGTCATAGGACCACTGTACTATTAAGAGGGGTGTAGCGTTCGATGCTTTGATTATCTGATGCTAAACCCAAATCCTATGAAAGCTATGAGAGAAATCTCTTTGTGCTCCGCGTAAATACTTGCCAACAAGAGACTGTGATCTTCTTTGTTGTGAGAGATTTGACTCGGACCGATGAGTTAGCATTACTTGATTGATCCTCAAGTAATGTTACCGTTGCTCCAAAATCCGACCGTTGTGAATGTGTCGGTTGGCCATTGGCTGGACCTCAGGTCCAAAATGGTCATTTCCCATCTAGGAATGCTGCAGCTATAAATAGCCACCCCGGGTCGACTTTGTCCGGTGGCTACTCCATTTTGATTCCTGAGAAGATTGTTGAGCAACCCCCTCTCTGAGCGATTTGAGTTTAAAATCCTCCGAGAGAAAAACCCTAGAGCCGAAGAATTAGATACTGGTTTAGCATCACTAGAATCTAAGTTTAGTATGCTCTGCCTATTACTCTTGAGAGATGCAAACTCTCTAGACGGCTAGGTTTCAATTTCTTCAAAGACCATGAGTGATTGTGGTTCTCGAAGAAGACTATAAAGGTTCGGAGATCGCCTTCACGTATCTAACATGAGTGATCGACATCGGTTGATGAATTGATTGTCGAGGAGAATAGGGTGAAGAGAGTTTATCTTTCGTGTTAAGTCACATCCCCTCCAACTAGACGTAGTCCTTGTGCAGAAGGACGAACTAGTTGAACAAATGCATTGTCGCCATCTAGCACGTACGGTCACTTCCGTCACTTATGTTTTCATTGAATGCAGTTCATTTGTATGATTTACTTCGATGCATGTTTTAGTTTATCTTCAGTACTCTGCTTTAGTTCTTCATAGTCTGTTTATCGTTTATTCCGCTGCTGGGTTCTGAGAGATTTATGTTTTCTGAAGAAAATTTAAAACTCCCATTGACCCCCTCTGGTAGACATACTTCGTTCCTACAATTGGTATCAGAACCAGGTTCTCGTTTACTCTACTCATTTTAGTCTAACGACTTTGGAGTTTAAGTATGTCTTCAATCAACTACAAGTCACCTCTCAAGATTCCCATATTCGATGAGACGAACTATCCCTTCTGGAAGGAGATTATGAAGATCCGTCTTCGAGCTATAAATGATGATATGTGGAACGTGGTGCATATCGGGTTCACAGTTGTTATTCTTCAAGCTCCTACCGATGAAGAAAAGAAGCTCATTCAACTAGATGCTCAAGCTAAAGATGAAATTGGTGGCCATCTCTCTCGAGCTCAATTCCTTCAGTATTGCCAATGTGAAACTACAAAGGAGCTATGGGATGTCCTCGAAAAGATCAATGAAGGAGTTTCAACTCAGAAAGAAGCTCGGATTGATACTCTTTGGGCAAAGTTCAATCGCTTCAAGCGCATTGGAAATGAAAGCTATCAGCAAATCTTCGATTGCCTCAATGACATAGTAAATGAACTTCAAGGACACCGCGCTAAAGACATCACTAACCATGAAGTTGTGAAGAAACTGCTTCGATCTCTTGAAAGTTCATTTGGCACTAGTTCTGATGATTCGAGAGCGTCCTGATTTCAAAAGCCCCAATTTTGCTGATGTTATGGAAAGACTGAACACTCACGAAGAACAAGAAGAAGAGAAGAAAGATCTGTATTGCTCAACTCAATGCAAAAATCATGCTCTCAAAGCTATGGCTGACTCCTCCTTAGATGGAAATGCCGAAGAAGATTCAGATGATCCAGAATGATTCAGCAAAGATCTTGCACTGATCACGAAACAATTCCAACGTTTCCACAAGAAGAGCCAATTCCAGAAAAGAAGTTCAAGAAACTCAGGGTGTTCAAAATCTTCACCAGAACCTGCCGGAGAATACACCTGTTTCAAGTGCAAAAAGCCTGGACACTTCATTTCAGACATGCCTCTCTGGGAAGCTGAAACCCGTGCTAGTGGGAGATATGATTCGGGCAACTATCAAGGGAAAATCAAGAGCAAGAACTACGACTTCGATGATGAGAAGAAAACAAAGAAATTCTTCAAGAAGAAGGACAACACCACCTCAAAATCATCGTCAGGATCTTCCTCAAAGAATCATTCCAAGTCCTCCAACCGCAACAATACAAGTCTTCCAGATGAATGAGCATAGTGATTGTATCTAGCATACATCGGCAAGGAGATGGATTCTGAAGAAGAAGAATCGTCTGCCTCCGAAGAAGAAAATGAGTTAGATGAGGACTCCGACTCAGGCATGGCTGGCATAGCATGCGCCTCTTCTCCTGCAACGAATTTCTTCGGGAACCCATCAAGCAACGATGAAACTTCTGCCTATTGCTTCATGGCCAAGGCTTCGAAAGAAAAGGTATCCCCCAAACATCACAAGACTCACTCCAGTGATCAATATTCTTCTAATGAGGATGACCATGCTAAGTTGGTTAAAATTGCCAATATACAACAAAATTATCTTGAGAAAATTGAGAAAACCCTCAGGAAGTCTGAAGGGTTGTTGGTTGAGGAGATGGAGAAAAACTAGTTGTTGACCAAAGACCATTCCACTGTCAAGTCACGAATGGATGAAATCGGAACTCGTCATGATTTTCTCTCATCAGACCACAAGAGATTAACCTACGATTACTTGAAAAGGAAACAGGAACTCGAGGCACTGAGAGAGGCTCATGAGGATTTGATGAGAGAAAATTCTCTTCTCACCCAACAACTCAAGGAGAAACCTGAAGTGTTTGAGCCACCATGTTTAAAATGCCTTGAACGAAACAATGTTGAATCATCTGCGAGTGCTAACCCCTCGATCAAGGAAAATGGTTTTGTTTCTTATGAAAATGCTAGGTTGAATCTTCTTCAGACATGAATGTTCAAATCTCTCAAAGTTCACCAAACCCTTTGCGATGTTCTGAAGAAAGCTATTCTTCACAAAAATCCCAGAAAGGAAGCTATCAGTTTCAAAAGGAAACTGAATGAAAACAAGACTTACTGGGAACCACATCAATATCCTCAAACAGTGTGAGTTCCCGCAAAGAGCAAAACGCTCGATCCAGCATTACTTTCGGGATACAACTCTCCCATTCCTGAATATCCAAATGATGATTCCTTGGACAACTATACATTGTTCAAGAATTAACATGGTGAGACTGTTGCTTGCTATGTTGAACCAAACAGTTGGAATTACCCTCCAAAGAAGGCTATTTGGGTGCCTAAGAAAACGATTGATGATTTTCCTGTTTCTGCTCAACTAACCATGAATGCACAAAGAATTCGATAGAGTGAATATATGCATACTAGATACAATCACTATGCTCATTCATCTGGAAAGAATTTCAATGCTTATTCTTTCAATTATACTTGCTGCTCATTGAACAACAACTATGCTTATCGAAAGAAATCATATCCTGCTCGTTCATTTGTTTCGAGGCCACCTGCAAAGATGTGGGTGGTTAAGAAAGCCTAATCTTCTGCAGGACTATGTCTCCTGGTGCACTGAATGGATTATTGACAGTGGATGCACTAGTCATATGACCGGAGACAAGTCATTGTTTGTCAACCCCAATTTAACTGCTTCTCCTTTGAAGTATATCACTTTCTGCGAGAATAATAAGGGAAAGGTAATTGGTCTAGGTAAAATTGCTATTTCTAAGGACAAATCTATTTATTATGTGCTACTTGTTCAATCCCTTGGATTCAATCTTATATCAGTTGGCAAGCTATGTGATTTAGGCATGCTAGTCTTATTCTCTATATCCAAATGCATTATCTTCATGGCCTCTTGCCATTCCTTTGTCTTTGAGGGAATTAGAAAGGGTGATCTTTATATTGTGGATTTATCTAAGGGTCCTTCACTCCAAACTTGTTTGCTTGCAAAAGGAACCGAAGGATGGCTGTGGCACCAAAGACTTGTTCATGCAGGTGTGAGAAATTTGCAGACTCTGGTGAAGAAAAATCATCTCCGTGGCATTCCTGATGTGAAATTCGACAAGAATTGTCTCTATGTGGCTTGTGAAGCAGGAAAATTGGCTAAGAAGTATCATTCATCCAAGACAGTTATGACCACAACAAGACGACTAGAAATTCTTCATATGGATTTATTCGGTCCTCAAAAATATACTAGCTTCAGTGGCAGTCATTATGGCTTGGTTATTGTTGATGATTTCTTTTGATACACTTGGGTATTCATTCTCAAAGACAAGACCTATACTCAAGATGTCTTCAAAAGCTTTGCTAAGAAGGCCCATAATGAATATGATGTGCGAATCAAGCACGTTAGAAGTGACAATGTAACTAAGTTAAAAAATACTCATATTGCTGAATTCCTCGATGAACATGGCATTAGTCATGAGTTCTCTGCTGCATACACTCCCCAACAGAATGGGGCTGTTGAACGAAAAAACAGAACTCTCATTGGAATCGCAAAGACCATGCTCAGTAAGTACAAAAATCCCATTCGCTTCTGGGCTGATGCTAGTAACACAGCTTGTCATGTTATCAATCGTGTTTATCATCACAAGTTCCTTAAGAAAACTTCATATGATCTTATCACTGGCAAGAAACCGAATGTTTCTTATCTACGTATTTTTGGTGCACCTTGTTACATTCTTGATATGAAACATTCCTCCAAGTTTGCACCTAAGGCACATGAAGGTTTTCTTCTCGGTTATGGCTCAAACTCACATACTTATCGAGTCTATAATTCTCACCACATGAAAGTTATGGAAACGGTAAATGTGCAGTTTGATGAATCTAACGGCTCTCAAAAGGAGCACTTGCCAAATGTGATAGATGAACCACTAATATCAAATGCTATTTGGCAAATGTCCACTAGGAGCATCAAGCCTGTTGAAGGAAATGCACCCGAGTCCTCTAATGATGAGGCTCCTATGACTTGAAGCAGAACTCGTCAAGCCACTTCCAAAGCAAATGCTCCTCCGAATGGAAATGGAAATCAAAATCAAAATACTGATTGAAATGGCAATCCTGAAGGGAATGATGATACAAATGCTGATGGTAATAATGATGATCATCACGAAGAAAACGCACATCCTCGCATGGCAAATCGAGTTGATCCCTCAGTAATTCTCGAGGAACTGGAGAATCCAGGTTATCGACCCACAACTCGTTTGCGCACTCATTTGGCTAACTACAATGGCAGTTTCTCATTTGTTTCATTGGCAGAACCTACCAAATATGAAGAAGCCATGAATGATCCGGATTGGATGAATGCAATGGAAGAGGAGTTGGTGCAATTTCAATTGAATGAAGTTTGGGAACTGGTTGACAAACCTAATCCCAAGAATCACAATATCATCGGCACAAAATGGATTTTCCGCCATAAGTAAGATGAAAATGGTATTGTTGTGAGAAACAAAGCATGACTTGTTGCTCAAGGGTACACACAAGTAGAAGGTATTCATTTTGGTGAAACATATGCTCCTGTTGCACGCCTTGAGGCAATCCGCATTCTTCTCGCTTATGCTAATTACAATGACATCTTGCTTTATCAAATGGATGTGAAAAGTGCTTTCCTCAATGGTGAAATTGATGAGGAAGTTCATGTTAGACAACCACCTGGCTTCGAACACCCTAAGTTTCCTAACAAAGTTTTCAGGTTGAAGCAAGTTTTATATGGGCTAAAGCAAGCCCCTCGAGCATGGTATCACACCTTGAAGAAATTTTTGCTTGACAAAGGGTTCAAGCCAGGATCCACATATCCCACACTTTTCACTCATGCAGTTTACAATGATTTATTCATTTGTCAAATCTATGTGGATGATATTATCTTTGGCTGTACTAACAATGCTTGCAGTTAGAATTCGGGAAAATGATGTCTGATAGATATCAGATGTCCATGATGGGTGAACTCAAATTCTTTCTCGGACTGCAAATACGTCAAAAAGCCAATGGCATCTTCATTTCTCAGGAGAAATATCTGAAGGAGTGCCCGAAGAAGTTCAAAATGCAAGATTCCAAAATGAAGGGCTATAAAACTCCAATGCCCATGAATGGTAAGCTTGATGCAGATGTGTATGGTAAGGATTATCATCAAAAAGCCTATTGTTCGATGATTGGATCTCTTCTTTACCTATGTGCATCTAGACCTAACATTATGTTGATTGTTTGCATGTGTGCCCTTCAAGTATCTACCACGAGTGATCGGCATCGGTTGACGAATCGATTGTCCAAGAGAATAGGGTGAAGAGAGTTTATCTTTCGTGTGAAGTCACAGCCCCTTCAACCAGACGTAATCCTTGTGCAGAAGGACGAACTGGTCAAACAAACACCTTGTCGCCATCAAGCACTTACGGTCACTTCTGTCACTTATGTTTACATTCGATGCAGTTCATTCGTATGATTTACTTTGATGCATGTTTTAGTTTCTCTTCAGTACTCTGCTTTAGTTCTTCATAGTTTGTTTATCGTTTATTCCGCTGCTGGGTTCTGAGAGATTTATGTTTTCCGAAGAAAATTTGGAACTCCCATTCACCAGCCCCCCGCCCTCTGGTAGACATACTTCGTTCCTACAGAGATTCCCCCCAACTTCAAGTTGGCTACGGGGATAAGCAAGTTCACCGGTGAGTCCAACCGGAGACGTGGCTTGAAGATTACTGAGTGGCTGTCCAGATTAGGGGTGGCAATGATTAGTGGCCATGAAGTATCTCCCTTTGATGCTAGAAGGGTCAGCCCGAGCTTGACTCAACCAGCTCCCTCCTGACAGCATTTATGGCTGGGAAGATTTGGCTCCAGTGTTCATCAAAACACTCGAATGCACGTATAAGCGGCCCGCTTGTTTGACTGAGCTGCAACATTGTGTTCAGAAACTGAAAGTGTGTTATATCGACTAGAGGGGGGTGAATAGGCGATTTTTATGAAAGTCTTCAAAACGTGGGAGTTATGAAGACAAACAGCGAAGATTATGCCTATTACTATGCAGCGGAAGTTAGATTACACTAGGCCAGCCATGGTCATGTGTTCAATAGAGTGAAAGCACAATGACAAACAACTGCAGTGTAATAAGGATCAGGTAGGAAGAAGTTATGTAGCCAAACAGATCATACATTCACGTTGTGAAGACAAAAGATAAAGCAAGCATGCAATGGCTTCACAATGTGTAACAGTAAGAAAAGGAAGTGAAGATGAAACCAGTGACTCATTGAAGACAATGATATGTTGGACCAGTTCCAGTTGCTGTGACAACTGTATGTCTGGTTGGAGCGGCTAGGTATTTAAACCTTAGGACACACAGTCCCGGACACCCAGTCCTGAACACACAGTTCAGGACACCAAGTCCTCACCGTATTCTCCTTGAGCTAAGGTCACTTAGTCCTCGCCCAATCACTCTGGTAAGTCTTCAAGGTAGACTCCCAAACCTTCACAAACTTCGTTCACTGGCAATCCACAATGTCTCTTGGATGCTTTGAACGCGACGCCTAACCGTCTGGAGGATTCATAGTCCTCAAGTGTAATAAGTCTTCAGATCACACAGACAAGAAGACCTAAGTGATGCCCAATTTGCTCTGGCTCTGGGTGGTTAGGGCTTTTCTCCTCACTAGGAATTTTCTCTCAAAGGCTTCGAGGTGGGTTGCTCTCAAACGACAAAAGCCGTGCACTGAAATCTGAGCAGCCAACCGTTTATGGTTGTGGGGGTGGGCTATTTATAGCCACTTGGCAACCCGACCTAATTTGTCCGAAATGACCCTGGGTCACTAAGGAACTGACACGTGTCTCAACGGTCAGATTTCAAACTCTCATGGCAACTTTACTTGAGCTACAAGCAAAGCTGACTTGTCCGGCTCTGGACAAGATTCGCTCTCATTGTCTTCGCTCGAAGACATAGGTTTTTGATTTAGGCATCACTTCAGTCATTCTGACTGGTTCTCCTGGACCCCACTTAACAGTACGGTGGTTCCTATGACTCAACATAAAAGAAAAGGAACTACGAAAGATCTAAGTCTTCGAGCTCCATAGGCTTCATAACGTGTCTTCTTTTGTCATAGTCTTCAATGTGAATATCTTCATATACCACCTTTGTCTTCAATGTCTTCATACATTTTTAGGGGTCATCTCTGGTAGTAAAACCGAATCAATGAGGGACTTCTACCTGTGTTTTCCTGCAATTCTCACAAACACATTAGTCCCTCAACTAGGTTTGTCGTCAATACTCCAAAACCAACTAGGGGTGGCACTAGATGCACTTACAATCTCCCCCTTTTTGGTGATTGATGACAAACTAGTTGAAGTTTTCAACGGGAATATAAAGTGTGAAGTTTGTAAAGGATAGGGAATTGTCTTCATAAGTTGCAAAGGCTCCCCCTGAAGATGTGCATATAAGTTAATTTGCTTTCGGAATGCAAATGCACATGGCAGGTTGTACTTGAGGAGATCCTCTTCAGCTTATGATGACAATCCACTATGCATGTGAA
This sequence comes from Triticum aestivum, assembly GCF_018294505.1. Taxonomy (NCBI): domain Eukaryota; kingdom Viridiplantae; phylum Streptophyta; class Magnoliopsida; order Poales; family Poaceae; genus Triticum; species Triticum aestivum. The sequence goes on from NC_057806.1 coordinate 165,570,024, forward strand.
AGTATATGAAGATAATGACATGCATAATGGAAAATGGACGTCTGCAGAATGAGATAAGTGCGGAATTTATCGTCGCACATGCGGAATTTATCTTCGCAAACAGAGTGGCAAATAAGTAGCAGACGACCATCGAGTTTTAGTGTTTACAACTCAAAGAACCAAATGAAGCAAAAAAAACAAGAGTTGTAAACACGAAGCAAAATATAAGAAAACATAAGGCACTCGCCCATATTGACCCGCTTGAAGACTATAAACATCATATGCTTCTCCCCCTTTTGTCAGTAATGACCAAAAAGGTTTAAAGACATAGAGTTTTCTACGCGTTCCCAGGCGCAGCAGGGTCGGTGGAGTTGTTTGGCGGTGCAGAACTTGGATGTGCTGAAGCAGATGGTGGTGATGTAGCATCGTCGTCTTCATCAATGATCCTTGCAGTAACTGTGGCAGCAGATGAAGAAAACTCAGAGTATTGAAGTGACGGTGTGTTGCGCATCACAGCCCTTCTCGGAGGTGTGGTGTCAAATTTGAAGCACTCTGTGAAGCCATCCTCTTCAAGTTCAGCTTCAGTGCATATCATTGAGAGCCCTTTCCATGTACGACGGCACGTCTCATGAGTGACAAACGCATTCTTGGTGGCTAGGTTTCGAAGACGATTGACATCCACCAAGAGGCTCTTCATCTGACGCTTTAGCCAGTCATGATTCCTATCTTGCTTTTGGTGAAGGGCCACAAGAAGCTCTCGGTCAGTGAGGATACGAGCACGCTTCTTGGGTCTTGGAGCATTTGTGCTGTCTGTGGCTTCAGTAGATGCTGGTGCACGTGTAGTGCCAGCCAACGGATATACCCTGGATATGGCTTCAACACCTTCAACATTCTGCGTGAAGCTCTGGTGTTCTGCATTCTGAAGACTTATTGGTTGCTTGGCAGGCTCAGGGTATATTGCTTCAGTAGAGGTATCCACATCTGGCAAGAAGATCCGATGGTTTCGGGCAGAGGGTTGATACGAGATCGCAGAGTGCAGTTTGATCAGCCTCATCACCCAAGGAGCATAGAACTTCAAACCAAATAATTCTGAGCCTGACGCTGCAAGTTGGCGTATGAAGAAATCATGTGCGCTGAACCATTTGCCATGAAGGATACAGAATATCATAGTCTTCATTGCACCCTCGATCTTGGCATGTGGTGAGTGTCCCTTAATGGGCCAGAGAGTCTGCCGGATGATGTGATATATGGTCCTGGGCAGGTACTCTAGGTCTTCAACGAAGAACTCAGTTGGATAGGGTGCATCCTGAGGCAATGGCGTCATCATTGAGAGCATCTGACTCATATTGGGTTCAGGCCTCTGGAATAAGCTTTCAATGGCTTCAGAATGTAGTTGACAGCCTTCCTCGTAGTATTCGCCAGGAGTGGGCAGGCCGGTGAGCTCAATGATATCAAATGCATTGGCTTCATGATGGACATTTCCGGTCATCCACTCCAGTACCCAAGTCTTCGGATCTCTGTTGTATCCTTTGATATGCAGAGTGGCATAGAACTGAAGCAGAAGCTCTTCATTCCAGTGCTCTTCATCAGTCACAAACGGCAGCAGACCCACTTGCCTGAAGCAATCCAAGGCTTCCTCAAGACATGGCAGACCAGCAATGGCTTCAACCTCAAGGCGCTTGTGCGGAAAGATGCGGCCTTGGTTGTATAAGATGCATGAATAATAGCTGCATTGAGAATAGCTCCAGAACCTGTCTGATACAATCCTTTCCTTTGAATAGGGGTTCTTGGAGCTATTAAAAAATGTATTGTCTGCCTTGAAGCTGTTGATGTTAAAGCAACCAGGTGCTGATGCAGGACCTGGGAACCTTGGCAGCCTTGGGACTGGCTTCTGAACATGAGGCCTGTGCTCAATATGATAATCGAATTGAGGACCTGCAGCAGACTCAAGAACAGAAGTGTCTGGCTCGGTAGCTTCGCTGTCCGCTGAAGCATTTGGTGGGACGGGCTCCACATTGCCTTCAGTGTTTGTGGTGGGAGCCGCAGCATTTTCTTCCTCCGCTTGTGTAGTGGGAGGGACAACCTCAGGCACGTTCTCATGGAGAACTGCATCTTGATGGAGCGGGGAAGTGGGTTCTAGTGGTGCTTCTTCATTGTCTTCGGCTGATGCAGCCGGAATTTCTGCAGTATGGACTTGAGGCCGTGGACCTTTGCGAAGCCTACGGAACGCAGACGACGCTTGTGGGGTCGGAGTGGGCTGGACCTCAAAGTCTTCTTCCTCCTGAGGGCGATCCGCCCATGACTCATCATGTGCCATTGGCATCAGAGGACGACCAATACTGATGAGTTCGCTTGTTTCAGGCTGAGGAAGGGCTGCATCATCTTGTGCATTGTCTTGAGGATCAATGTCTTCAGCAGCTATGGGGTCGGCTGCTGGAATATCTTCAGCTTCAGGAGCCTCTGTGGGAGCAGGCTCATGAACTGTCAGTCGTCTTTCTGCATTGGGGTGAATGACAGAAAGGGGTTCAACCATCAAGGGCTCTGTGGGAGCAGCCCTAGATTTCTTGGTCTTGCGCTTCTTTTTGCTGGGGGCAGTAGGAGAGGCTTCAGAGCTCTTCCTTTTTCTGGCTTCAGCCTCTGCAGTTCTTGTCTTCTTTAGCTCTGAAGCTGTTGACCGGCTCTTTGGCTTCGAGCCAGTCATTGCAGTGGGAAAGACAATTTGAACCGCTTCTTGCCAAGGTGCCTCTGGTTCATTCATAGCAGACTTCTTCTTCTTCTCGGCCATCTTGGGGTCGATGCCAGGACGCCCAAGTGCCTTGCGCTTTTCAGCCTCGTTGTAGGCTTGACCACATTTTTCTGCCAAAGACTTCATCCTTTCACGCGAGCCCTGAGCTTCAGCCTGCTTCTTCAGAAAGTTTTCTTTGAGCTCATGCAGCATGATTTTGAAGCTCCTCACTTCCTGCATGCTGAGGCTGGCCATGTGCTTCTTGAACTGAGCCTTTTCGTGATCAATTTTCTGCTTCAGCTCAACAATGCGCTGAGCAATGGCCAGTTCTGAAGCAATTGCGCCTTGGAAGGCGACACTGAGGCTAACTGGCAGCTGCAGATCATTGAAGCTTATGTCTGGTGAGTCAAACCATTCATCGATGAAGCTGTGGATGATGGCGACATCAAAGAGAGGCAGATTGTTGAAGATTTCAGCTTCTTCTTTGCTTTTGATAAGCTGCTCTAGAGCGTCATCTCCCATATCTTCATCGCTTGATAGATCAATGGCTTCGCTGCGCAGAATGGCAGCAGCAGTGAGCTCTTTGCCTGTTTGTTACTGGGGCTCCTTTTCCTTCTGGGGCTTGGAGACGCGGGATACGTCTTCAGACTGCACACTGACTTCAGGAGGTGCAGTTTTCAAAGGCTTCGCCCTTCAGATTTTTGAGGCAAGGGCCGGCTTTGAAGCTTTTGGTTTCTTCGTCTGCTTTGGCTTCGGCACAGCAGGAGCTTCATCAGACTCAGAGTCAGCTGGAGGGTCATTCACGGCAGCCCCTTGTACTAAGATGTGAGTGATCAGGCCCTCAAGATTGGCAAAAGGACCGATGATATTGGGTTCGACGTCGCGTGTGCCATCTGCCCTTGGTGAGGAGGGACCAGGGTTGAAGTCTAACCCGAATTTCTTCTTGTTTAGCTTCGCTGACTTTTGGGCAAACTGAAAGTTGCGCTTGAAGAGATTGTCGTCACGACACCAGAGGAGTGACGACGGATGCGCATCATCAGGCTGTGGTCCTCGGACCATGCATGGGTAGAAGCCTTGCGCAATGGCTTCATCTTTGGTTCTGGGTAAGAGGTTCTTGAAACGGATATCCCCCCATGGCCTCTTGATGGCATATTTCTCTGCATACTCCTGAGTGACGAAGCGGTATTTGAACCACTGTTCTGCCCAATAGTGTCGAATCCATTGGATTCGGGTCTTGCGCTGCCCATAGCTCTCTTCTGGATCTGTTTTGTACATTTCTGCCAAGTCTTCAGGCAGATCTTTGGAAGTTCCCTCACGTCTCTGTCTGCCCCCCTTCCTTGCTGCTGCTTCTGAAGCCATAAACTTTAACTTGAAAGGCTTCAAAACTTTCAAAGGCTTCAAAGGCTTTCTTTTTCTGGACCAACGGGAACTAGCTTCAGGAGAGTTTATGTGATGCTGTAGGAATTCTGCAAATGAATGCAGACTATGAGAACCGAAGGATTCTCCCACGGACATGTACCTGTGATAGCATTAAGGTGCGAGGGAAGGGGAAGAGGTCATATGCATTCTCAGAAGGTTTTTGAAGATTAATCAGTTTAGAAGACATTGACCTCATCGTGCGAAGACATTCACTCATAGATAAGAAGTAGGTTCCAGATTTGTACGAACCCACAGATCAGTACAAGTGAGGAATCTAACTACTTTATGAAGCACAAGTGAATATACTAGGCATGTTATGAGATGCAGCGAGAGATCTAACTAGTGTGAAGAGAAACTTCTTATGGTAGAAAGTGACAGAACCATGAGATCAAAAGAGGCTGTAAAAAGAAGTTTTATTTACCACACTGGAACTGCTAGACGGAAGGGAGTGGATGCCGAGCAGTTCAGTCCTCCGTGCCCTAACTTGGTGATGGAAAACACCTACGGCGACGGCGGAGAGGATGATGTCCGCGGTCGGCGTGAGGACGGCGTTGGAGAGGTTGCGGCAGCGAAGCGCTTCGTCTCCAGCGTCGTCGAGTGCTAGCGGTGGCGCTAGGGTTCGTGCGAGGGTGGAAGAAGGAGATAATGACCGCGGTAAGTGTGAATTTATAGGCTCACGGGCGGCACTGTGCTATTACATAGGTGCCCCTGGCGGTTCGCATTTGAGGAACGCGTGGCCAGTTAGTGAAAGTTTGGGGTTTGTTCCACGTCCCACGCGCGCCTAAATTGTCGGGCGGTCATTCCTGCTTCTCCGGATTTTATGTGGAGGAATGAGCATTAAAAACGGACTTTATGGTTGTCTCTATATCTTCAGCTGATAAGGACACAGTGAAGACATTCGACAGTTTCAATAGAATGCATATGACTTAGAGAGATAGAATTTGAGATAGAAAGCATAGAGAGATTAGGGTCCGATCACATTCACTTAGTTAAAAAAAATTCAACCAAAAGACATAGCTATAAGTGAATGCTGTAGAGGACAGAACACTAGTATGTATATATCTATATAATCAACGTAGTGAAGATAATCATGAAGACATGTTGAGTTCTAAGCCAAACCAAATGTGAAGATATTGCAAGGTAACGCCATGAGTGAAACACTTCAAAATGGAACGTTTGGTGGTGGCGTTACCCACCGTATAGGAAGTATTAGACCCAGACACGGCGCACAATTATCCTGGCGCTCCGAAGTCAAATTCCACATTAATGTATTCACACTTAGAATGTATGTCTTCATTGATTGAAGATATACTTTACTTTGTGTGTTGCACATCTAAGTCGTCAATATGCATAAGTGTTAGGATGTGTGCCTGATCACAGGACATTTGAGGATTCCAAGATATTTAGCTCACACCGTAACTTGCAAAATCTCTTCTCATCCAAGGGCTTGGTTAAGATATCCGCTAATTGCTCTTCAGTGTTGACGTGTATGATATCAATGTCTTCCTTCACAACATGATCTCTGAGAAAGTGATGACGAATTTCAATGTGCTTTGTCTTCGAGTGCTGAACTGGGTTGTTGGCAATCTTGATGGCGCTTTCGTTGTCGCAATAGAGTGGCACTTGCTTCAGATGAATGCCATAGTCCTTAGTGTTTGCTTCATCCATAGAAGCTGAGCGCAGCAAGATCCAGCAGCAATGTATTCAGATTCAGCAGTGGAGAGAGATACACAGTTCTGCTTCTTTGAAGACCAACATACAAGTGATCGTCCCAGAAAGTGACATGTGCCTGATGTAGACTTGCGATCAACTTTGTCACCAGCATAATCAGCATCCGAAAATCCAACCAAATCAAACTTTGAGCCCTTTGGATACCATAATCCTAGAGTTGGGGTGTGAGCCAAATATCGAAGAATTCGCTTCACAGCTAAGTGATGCGACTCCTTTGGTGCCGCTTGAAATCGAGCACACTTGCAAACACTAAGCATAATATCTGGCCTAGATGCACATAAATAAAGCAAAGACCCAATCATGGAGCGGTATACCTTTTGATCGAACTCTTTACCATTGTCGTCAGGACCTAGATGATGTTTGGCTGGCATTGGTGTTGTGAAGCCTTTGCAGTCTTGCATACCGAACTTCTTCAGGCAATCTTTGAGATACTTCTCTTGAGATATGAAGATGCCATTGCGTTGTTGTCGTATTTGAAGACCAAGGAAGAACTTCAGCTCCCCCATCATGGACATCTGATATTGCTCTTGCATCATATATCCAAACTCTTCACTATACTTCTGATTGGTGCAGCCGAAGATAATGTCATCCACATAGATTTGGCACACAAACAGTTCACCATCATATGTCTTCATGAAAAGAGTGGGATCCAGGGAACCAGGTATGAAGCCTTTGCTCTTCAGGAAGTATTTGAGTGTGTCATACCAGGCCCTAGGGGCTTGTTTGAGGCCATACAGTGCCTTGTTGAGCTTGTATACCATGTTAGGATGTTTTGGATTTTCAAAGCCAGGTGGTTGTGCAACATACACTTCTTCTTCAATCTTGCCATTGAGAAAGGCGCTTTTCACATCCATTTGATATAGAAGTATGTTATGATGATTTGCATAAGCCAGTAGTATGCGTATAGCTTCAAGCCTTGCCACAGGAGCAAATGTTTCATCGAAGTCAATGCCCTCCACTTGAGTGTATCCTTGAGCAACGAGACGAGCTTTGTTTCTGACAACTTGACCATGCTCATCTTGCTTGTTGCGGTATATCCATTTGGTTCCTATTATGTTGTGCTTATGTGGATCAGGACGCTTAACCAGTTCCCATACATTATTCAGCTCAAACTGTTGAAGCTCTTCTTGCATAGCTTGAATCCATTCAGGTTCCATGAAGGCTTCTTCAACTTTCTTGGGTTCTGATATTGATACAAATGCGAAGTGCCCACAGAAATTTGCTAGCCGAGTTGCCCTTGAACGAGTGAGTGGACCAGGTGCATTGATGCTATCAATTATTCTGTCAATCTGCACTTCATTTGCAACACGAGGATGTACAGGGCGAAAACTTTGCTCTTGCTGATCTGCGTTGTTATTGGGAGGAATGTCTTCAGGCTGAGCATTGTCTTCATGTTGATCAGGTGCTGGGATGCTAAGTTCTTCTTCAGGATGAGCTTCAGAAGGTATAATCTCTCCAGTTCCCATAAGCTTGATTGAATCATTAGCTGGAACTTCATCTAGCACATTTGGCAGTTGCTCTCTTTGTGAACCATTTGTCTCATCAAACCGCACATCCACTGTTTCAACCACTTTGTAATGGAAGAGATTGAAGACTCTGTAGGAGTGTGAATCCTTTCCATATCCTAGCATAAACCCCTCATGTGCTTTTGGTGCAAACTTTGAGGTGTGGTGTGGGTCCTTGATCCAGCACCTTGCTCCAAATACTCTGAAGTAACTGACATTTGGCTTCTTGCCAGTTAGGAGTTCATAAGATGTCTTGTACAGAAGCTTGTGAAGATAAACGCGATTGATTGTATGGCATGCAGTATCAATGGCTTCAGTCCAGAATTTTCTTGGAGTCTTGTATTCATCTAGCATCGTTCTGGCCATCTCAATGAGTGTTCTGTTCTTGCGTTCGACGACGCCATTCTGCTGTGGCGTGTACGGAGCTGAGAATTCATGTGTGATGCCCAAGGTATCAAGATATGTATCAAGGCTAGTGTTCTTGAATTCAGTGCCATTGTCACTTCTGATGTGCTTTATCTTAGCGCCAAAATTGTTCATGGCTCAATTGGCGAAGCGTCTGAAGACATCCTGCACTTCAGTCTTGTAAAGGATTATGTGCACCCAAGTATATCTAGAGTAATCATCAACAATCATGAAGCCATAGAGGCAAGCAGTAGTAGTAAAAGTTGAGTAGTGAGCGGGACCGAAAAGATCCATGTGGAGCAGTTCGAAGGGTTGTGTTGTAGTCATGATTGTCTTCGAAGGATGTTTTGCCCTTGTCATCTTCCCTGCTTCATAGGCACCGCATAAGTGATCTTTCTTGAACTTGACGCCCTCGATGCCTATGACATGCTTCTTCTTCGCAAGGGCGTGGAGGTTCCTCATGCCAGCATGCCCAAGCCTCCGATGCCAAAGCCAGCATTCTGAAGCTTTTGCAAGAAGACATACTGCAAGTTGTGGTCCTGCTGAGAAATCTACCACGTACAAATCACCTTTCTGATACCCTTCAAACACTAGAGACTTGTCAGATTCCATTAGTACCAGGCAACGATATTTTCCAAACATTACGATCATATTCAAATCGCAAAGCATTGAGACAGACATTAAGTTGAAGCCAAGGGATTCAACAAGCATGACTTTATCCATGTGTTGATCCTTTGAGATTGCAACTCTACCTAGACCCAATACCTTACTTTTACCAGTGTCAGCAAATGTGATGTGGCTTTTGTCGGATGGACGTAATGTTGAGTCCATAAGAAGGCTTCTTTTGCCAGTCATGTGATTTGTACACCCACTGTCAATAATCCATTCTGAAGACTTTGAAGTCGCTGGTGTCGTACCCTACAGTGCAGTTAGGGGGATAGGCTTCACGAAGAGAATTGTGAAGCATAAACATTTGACGAACCAGTGGGTTATGAAAACTTAGATCCAGATTAGGACTAATAGGAAGAGTAGCATGCGATTCAGGAATGAAGTACATAATGATGCCATTCGGGCATTTTATCTTGCGCCCTACAAGATTTTTAAGGTCCCCAGCAATAGCGTCAGAAGATTTTGTTTTTCTGCTGGAGACCTTTCCCTGCAAAAGAGAGTTAAGCTTTTTTAACCACCCACATCTTCAAGGGTGGCTTAGAAGCAATAAGTCTAAGTGCAGCATCTGAGAATTTTGGCTTTGAAGCCTTAGCAAACATTCTAGCAGGTGGACAATAATACTCATAGGAATAAGCAGAATAATTTTTGGTCATATGAACATGACGATTCGAAGAATCGCTCTCATATTCATATGCCTGAGTATGGTTTCTCTGCAAAACATTTGCGTTAGTGTGACTCAGGTGAGTCCTCTGTTTGTATGAAGCCTTTGGACCATATGAAGCCTTTGGTCTGATGTTTGTCTTCTTCAAGTGAGGTGTCACGAAGACATTCACAGGAAGACTTTCCAGACACTTTTTCGGAACCCAGATCTTCTTCATAGGTGGTCCATTCCTGCAGTTAGTACCAATGTACCTGGCAAACACTTCACCATTATGATTCTTAAACAGTTTATAGTTTGCATCAAAGGATTCATCAATGATAATGGGGTTAGCACAAGTGAAGCCAGATAAATTGGATGGATCTGCTGAAAGTTCCTTTGCAGCAACCCATGTGGTTTTGGGGTACTGCTCAGGTTTCCAGTAAGAGCCATCTGCATTTATTTTCCTCACGAACCCAACACCCTCTTTCCTAGGGTTTCGGTTCAGAATCTGCTTCTTGAGGACATCACATAATGTCTGATGTCCTTTAAGACTTTTGTACATCCCTGTTTCAAGCAATGTCTTCAACCTAGCATTCTCATCAGCAATAGCAGTGGTATCCTCAGCAGAGGGGTTAGTTACCACATCAACAGTTGAGGATATTGGAACAGCAGTAGCAGTGGAACATTCAGCAACAGAAGTAGCATTATCACGCTCAATGCATTTAAGACATGGTGGTTCAAATCCTTCCTGAGCAGGACTGATCTGTTCGGCGCGAAGTGACTTGTTTTCCTTTTGAAGATCTTCATGAGCCGCTCTCAATTTCTCAAGTTCTTGCTTCCTTTGAAGATAGTCATAGGAAAGCTTTTCATGAGTTGTTGAGAGAGTATCAAGACGATCTTCAAGTTCCTGATACTTAACGTGAAGGTTTTTTATGTCTTCAATTAAGGATTCAGATCGAGTCATTTCAACACCCAACAGATCATCGCTTCTGTCTAACAGTTTTTGAATATGTTCCATAGCTTTCTGTTGTTCAGTTGCAATTTTAGCAAGTGTTTTGTAGCTGGGTTTTGAATCACAGTCAGAGTCATCTTCACTAGAAGTTTGATAGCGAGTAGTGCGTGTGTTTACCTTGGCACCGCGTGCCATGAAGCAGTGGGTAGGAGTGGAGTTGTTCTTGTCATTTGCGTCGGTGTCGGTGATGCAGTCATTGTCTTCAGTGTTGAAGATGGACTTGGCGACGTATGTTGTAGCCAGACTCGCAATGCCAGAATCTGACTCCTCCTCAGACTCCACCTCTGCCTCCTCAGATGCGGACTCCTCCTCTGAATCCATCTCCTTGCCAACAAATGCACGTGCCTTGCCAGATGAGCTCTTCTTGTGTGATGAAGACTTTGAAGAAGACTTGGAAGAAGACTTTGAGTATTTCTTCTTCTTCTTGTCGTCAGAATCATATTCCTTGCTCTTCTTCTTCTTCCTTCTGTTCTCATTGTCCCACTGTGGACACTCAGAGATGAAGTGTCCAGTTTTCTTGCACTTGTGACATGTTTTCTTCTTGTAGTCATGAGCGGAAGCTTCATCATTCCTTGAGCTTGATCGTGAAGATTTTCTGAAGCCTTTCTTCTTGGTGAATTTTTGGAACTTCTTCACTAGCATTGCAAGTTCTCTTCCAATATCTTCATGATCATCAGAACTGCAGTCAGATTCTTCTTCAGATGAGGAAACAGCTTTTGCCTTCAAGGCACGAGTTCGCCCATAGTTTGGACCGTAGATATCTCTTTTCTCAGAAAGCTGAAACTCATGTGTGTTGAGCCTCTCAAGTATGTCAGACGGATCGAGTGTCTTGAAATCAGGACGTTCTTGAATCATCAGGGCCAGGATGTCAAACGAACTATCAAGTGATCTTAGCAGCGTCTTGACGATTTCATGTTTGGTGATCTCAGTGGCGCCGAGGGCTTGAAGCTCATTTGTGATGTCAGTGAGCCGGTCAAATGTGTGCTGGACATTCTCATTGTCATTTCGCTTGAAGCGGTTGAATAGGTTGCGAAGAACACTGATCCTTTGATCTCTCTGGGTTGAGACGCCTTCATTGACCTTGGAGAGCCAGTCCTAGACCAGCTTGGATGTCTTCAAAGCACTCACACGGCCATACTGTCCTTTGTCAGATGACCACAGATGATATTTTTGGCAGTAGAGTCCAGTTGAGTGAACTTCTTGACATCAGAAGTAGTGACACCTTCTCCAGCCTTGGGAACACCGTTCTCGACGAAATACCATAGGTCGACGTCAATGGCTTCAAGATGCATGCGCATCTTATTCTTCCAGTAGGGATATTCAGTTCCATCAAAGACGGGGCACGCAGCGGAGACTTTGATTATCCCTGCAGTCGACATAGCTAAAACTCCAGGTGGTTAAACCGAATCACACAGAACAAGGGAGCACCTTGCTCTGATACCAATTGAAAGTGCATTATATCGACTAGAGGGGGGGTGAATAGGCGATTTTTATGAAAGTCTTCAAAACGTGGGAGTTATGAAGACAAACAGCGAAGATTATGCCTACTACTATGCAGCGGAAGTTAGATTACACTAGGCCAGCCATGGTCATGTGTTCAATAGAGTGAAAGCACAATGACAAACAACTCTAGTGTAATAAGGATCAGGTAGGAAGAAGTTATGTAGCCAAACAGATCATACATTCACGTTGTGAAGACAAAAGATAAAGCAAGCATGCAATGGCTTCACAATGTGTAACAGTAAGAAAAGGAAGTGAAGATGAAACCAGTGACTTGTTGAAGACAATGATATGTTGGACCAGTTCCAGTTGCTGTGACAACTGTACGTCTGGTTGGAGCGGCTAGGTATTTAAACCTTAGGACACACAGTCCCGGACACCCAGTCCTGAACACACAGTTCAGGACACCAAGTCCTCACCGTATTCTCCTTGAGCTAAGGTCACTTAGTCCTCGCCCAATCACTCTGGTAAGTCTTCAAGGTAGACTCCCAAACCTTCACAAACTTCGTTCACTGGCAATCCACAATGTCTCTTGGATGCTCTGAACGCGACGCCTAACCGTCTGGAGGATTCACAGTCCTCAAGTGTAATAAGTCTTCAGATCACATAGACAAGAAGACATAAGTGATGCCCAATTTGCTCTGGCTCTGGGTGGTTAGGGCTTTTCTCCTCACTAGGAATTTTCTCTCAAAGGCTTCGAGGTGGGTTGCTCTCAAACGACAAAAGCCGTGCACTGAAATCTGAGCAGCCAATCATTTATGGTTGTGGGGGTGGGCTATTTATAGCCACTTGGCAACCCGACCTAATTTGTCCGAAATGACCCTGGGTCACTAAGGAACTGACACGTGTCTCAACGGTCAGATTTCAAACTCTCATGGCAACTTTACTTGAGCTACAAGCAAAGCTGACTTGTCCGGCTCTGGACAAGATTCGCTCTCATTGTCTTCGCTCGAAGACATAGGTTTTTGATTTAGGCATCACTTCAGTCATTCTGACTGGTTCTCCTGGACCCCATTTAACAGTACGGTGGTTCCTATGACTCAACATAAAAGAAAAGGAACTACGAAAGATCTAAGTCTTCGAGCTCCATAGGCTTCATAACGTGTCTTCTTTTGTCATAGTCTTCAATGTGAATATCTTCATATACCACCTTTGTCTTCAATGTCTTCATACATTTTTAGGGGTCATCTCTGCTAGTAAAACCGAATCAATGAGGGACTTCTACCTGTGTTTTCCTGCAATTCTCACAAACACATTAGTCCCTCAACTAGGTTTGTCGTCAATACTCCAAAACCAACTAGGGGTGGCACTAGATGCACTTACAGAAACCGAATGAAACTTTGAGGGAATACATCTAGTGTTGGACCATTCTGCATCATGTGCTGGAGAACAACACCGAGCATCAGGTTGTCTGCACTTTCAAGGCAGGAGTCAGATATCGAGAGCTCATCCTAAAATTTGGTCAGTCGGAACCGCTGTCTCTATGCCAAATGATGGAGATCGCCACTCAGTATGCGAATGATGAGGAAGAAGACCGACTTCGGAGTGGCAAAGGGAAGACTAGTGAACCCAGTCCTGGAAGCAATGATCCCAGTCGGAAGCAAAAGCACAAGGCTAGTGGCTCGGCTTAGGCTGAGGCCGCGGCTCTAGCCAAGCAGGCTAAGAACAAAGGAAAGGCCAAGGAGAAGTGGGTCACAAAGAAGAAGAAAGATCAGTCGGGTCAAGATGTCCTTGATCAACCATGTCATATTCACACTAAGAAAGATGAAGAGGGTAATCTGATATTGCCTAAGCACACCACTCGGTAGTGCGGGTTGCTCACGCAATAGTTCCGAGAGGGTTAGTCAAGTGAGATGAGTTCGGACGACACCAATGATAGAGACAAGGCATAAGCATACTCTAACGTCAATGTGACTTTGGTGATCTTTGCTGATGTTGAGCGCAAGATTCGACTGAAAGTTATCAATCGAGAAGTGAACATGGCCATGCCAACAACAACGAAGTTCCTAGTCAAAGACCCCGATCACTTTTGATCAGTCGGATCACCTTGCCTACATCGCCACCCAGGGGCGGAAAACACTAGTGGTTGATCCGGAAGTGGGAGGCACTCGGTTGTGCAAGGTACTCATGGATGGCAGTAGCGGACTGAACATACTCTACGCAAAGACCCTAAAGGGAATGGGCATCCCGATGTCCCGCCTGAGTGAGAGCAGCATGAAGTTCCACGGGGTAATCCTCGGGAAGAAGGAAAAGTCACTTGACCAGATTACCATAGATGTGGTACTTGGTGATGAAAAGAATTTTCGGAAGGAGAATCTCACCTTTGAAGTAGTCGACTTCCGTAGTGCCTATCGTGCCATCCTTGGTCGGGCAGCTTATGCACGCTTTTCATGGCCTGTCGATGTTATGTGTACTTCAAGCTCAAGATGTCCGCCCCGAAAGGCGTGATCACTGTCACCAGTAGTAGGCAACATGCTAAGGAGTGTTTGCAGCAAGGGTCCCGGATTGCAGATGAATGGATGGCTGTTGTTGAGCTAGAATAGTACAAGAAAAATGCTGATCCGAGTGATTCACTATCCAAAAACTGACTGTGGAGTCCTCTTTTCAGTCGGCCGGCGAGACAAAGTGAATGCACATTCATCCGAAAGATCCCAATGCCGCACCCACCAACATATCAACTACACTTGATAGCAAATAGTAAGCCGAGCTCATCCAGTTCCTGCATGAGAACTGGGACATCTTCGGATGGAAGCCATCTGTCATGTCGGGGGTACCTAGGGGACTAGCTGAGCACCGTTTGCGAGTCGACCCGAAGGCCATGCCTATGAGGGAGCATCTTCGCCGTTCGACCACAGTGAAGAGGAAAGAAATTGGTGAGGAAATTGCTCGGCTTCTGGCAGCCGAGTTCATCCGTGAAGTATACCACTCTGAGTGGCTTGCTAACGTCACCATGGTTCCTAAGAAAGAAAAGTCTCTCCAGATGTGCATTGTTTTCAAGCACATCAATCAGGTCTATCCCAAGGATCATTTCCCGGTCCCCCGCATAGATCAGATAATGGATTCCACTGCGGGGTGCGAGCGACTATCTGTTCTAGACGCGTACTCTGGGCACCACCAGATCCGACTGTATGGACAAGATGAAATAAAAACGACTTTTATCACCCCTTTTAGGTGCTTCCGTTATATCACCATGCCACTCGGTCTCAATAATGCCGGTGCTACCTTTATGTGCATGGTTCAGAAGTGCCTGTGGAAGCAAATCAGTCGGAATATCGAGGCTTATATGGATGACATTGTGGTCAAGTCTAAGAAACATTCCGTCTTGCTGACTGACCTCGCCGAGACATTTGCTAACCTGCGACAATAGGATATCAAGTTAAATGTAACAAATGCACTTTCTGGGTGCTCGGGGTAAATTACTCGGATTCTTCGTTTCCGAACAAGGGATAAACACTAACCGTAAAAAGATTGGTGCGATAGTCCGAATGAAGCACCCTGAATGCCTTCATGACGTGCAAAAACTTATTGGTTGCCTTGCAGCCCTGAGTCGGTTCATCTCCTGCCTCGGTGAGAAGGCAATGCCCTTGTACCGATTGATGAAGAAGTCAGATTCGTTCGAGAGTACTCTGAAAGCTTAGGCGGCGTTTGTTGAGATCAAAGCCCTGCTCTCCACCCAGTCGGTACTTGTTGCTCCTAACAACAAAGAGCCATTGCTTTTGTACATTGCGGCAACATGCTGAGTTGTGAGCACCGTCCTCACAGTGAAGTGGGAAGAAGAGGATGTCGGTGTCAAAACTGGCGGATCTCGGGTAGGGGGTCCCGAGCTGTGGATCTTGGATCAATGGGGAACAAGGGACGAAGGACACGATGTTATTCCAGGTTCGGGCCCTCTCTAACGGGTAAAACCCTACGTCCTGCTTGATTATATTGAAGTGTGTATGAGGATTACAGAGTCAATCTACCACGAGATCAGATGAACTAAACCCTAGGCTAGTAGGATGATGGTTGTTGTTCTAGCCTCTACGGACTAAACCCTCATGTTTATATAGATACCAGGGATACTAGGGTTACACATAGTCGGTTACTAGAAAGGAATAAACACGCCAGATATTCTTATCTTGACTTGGAGGACACACCAAGGCACCAAAAAACCTCCTGTCTGGATATGGGATCTCGTCATAGTTCGACCTCCTAGTATCAGCAACGCAGCCCAATAGTCTAACCCACAAGCAATAGTTCGGGAGGCCGAGAACCCCCTAATCTAGGACTCCCTCAATAGCCCCCGAACTAGCCTCCAACGCTGGTGTCTTGTTTCTCCCGCATATGCAGTCTCCGGCTTGCGGGCGAGTTCTCCTCCTATGTGTTTGGAATAATTCCCCTTGACCGAGCCTCCAAAAATCACTCGGCCGAGTTTGGCCACAATTAAGTTGTATCCACAATCTAGATTATCGGTTTTACTTAGCCTCGAAGGCCAACCACTCAAGTATGAACAATGCGTGACAACTTTTGGCGAAGGGTCACGTCCGGTCATAAGCACCGAGTCGTTGTGAGTACGTGATGCGTGGTTTGAGGTAGCCTTTTTATTGGCACGTCTAATCAAGGTGTGGATCGTGCCCCATTTTTAAGGGATATGATCAATGATTTTGATTATCCCACTCGCGCATAACGTCATGAGTATATTAGGAAGTGGCGATGCCTATAGCGTAGTAAAAAGACCTTTGGTATTTCGGCAGCTTATAAAAGGGTAACGGCCACCGCTACTGGTGTACACGTTCCTCTTCCTTTCGCCATCACTTTCCCAATCCATAGGGCACCAGCGCCCCATGCCATTCTTCCACAAGAAATCCCTTCAAACCACCCCCTTACTTCAGCCATGGCCGGATCCGATGCCAAGGTCAAGTGGGAGGCCTCCACCGTCACCAATGACGACATTGAGGACCTGAAGTGCCGACTATCTACCGGGCCCAGGAGGAGGGCCTGGTCGTCCCCACACCTCATCCAGGCGAGAGGGTGGTGTTCATCCCCCACTTCATCCGGGGACAGGGCTTCCCGCTCCACCCCTTCGTCAGGGGGCTGATGTTCTTCTACGGGCTGGATTTTCCCTGATATGGCCCCAAACTCCTTCCTTCATATCTCGGCCTTCATTGTCATCTGCGAGGCCTTCTTGCGAGTCCAGCCACACTTCAGCTTGTGGCGAAAGGTCTTCAACATCAAGCCGAAGATAGTCGACGGCCAACAGGACGACTGCGGCGGGGTGATGATCAGTAAACTCACCCGGGTCGAGTAGCTGGAGGGCACATTCATAGATATTGTCAAAGTCTGGCCGAAGGAGTGGTTCTACATCACAGAGCCACGGTATGCGGTCTAGACGGCTGCTCTCAAATTCAGCTCTGGACCACTGGCGAGGCTAACCTCGTGGACCAAGAAGGGCCTTGACTGGGGTCCACTACGGAGGTGGGGTCGCTGCAGAAGCGCGGCACCAATGTGATAAAGGCGGGCGCCAAGATGACCAATGTGGTTCAGGCGATGCTCTGTCGCCGCCTCCTCCCTTGCCAACAAAGGGCCACCCCAATGTGGTCCTACAAACTCAAGGATCTGGCCACCGTGTAATACTTCTATGGCACCACCCATGAAAAGTTGTGAAAATGTGTTGTTTAAGCCTCAGAAGGCATGGCCGACCAAGAAGGAGGACATCGGTCTCGACGCCTCGCAGCCCCCAAAGGAGGTAGCAAAGTTCTATCCCCTCTATGTTCAGATGGTTGCATTCCACGATTTAATCCTTGCTTTCCTACTTCCATAGGGCTGGCTCAAGAAGGCCAAGAAGATTGACAGCCCGACCCCCTGCCCGAAGACGTGCGGTCGGCTCTCCTGGCGGAGATGCTGACCATGACGCCGTATAAGGCGCCAGAGAAGAAGGAAAAGAAGAAGAAAGAGGCGTAGGAAGCCAGGGAAGGCCTCCGCTCAAGCGGGCATCCGGACAGCAAATCCGGAGACACCCAGGCTCCCTCCGCTCAAGAGGGGGAGCAGGAAGAGGGCGAGGAGGAGAGTGACTCCTCCTAGTAAGAAGAGGAGGGCGGCAGCGGACGACGCTGAGGAGGAGCAGCCCCTTCATGCCCCAAAGAGGCAGTACAGGCCCAAGTTGATCCTGCCTGATGACAGCTTGGATTTCGATGAGGAGTCTATGGCGTCCAAAGAGGTTTCGGAGAGGAACCCCAGGGCCAAGCCCCTTGCCAAAAGGTATCAATCCAGATATTCTCTAGGCGTTTATTTTGTTATTCTATTGTTGATAGCACATGTGCCTTTCATGTTACAACGCACCCGCGCGCCCACCCCGCCAACCAAACGTTATAGGGGACTTCTCCGCTTGCCGAACTAGCGGAGAGTTGGTCTGCTTCGCATTCTAAACCTTCCCCAGTCATCATTGGGACCGGGGAGGCGCTATCCCGAAGGACCCCTCCCGACCTGGACATGGGAGGTGGTGCTGACGAGATCATGGCTGAGGCTAACACGTTGGTCACTAAAGACCAGGAGGGGGTCCCTCCTGGTGAACAAGGAGGGGTAGCTCGGTCAATCCGAGCCCTCCTGAGAGATGGATTCGGACCCCCCAAGGTCCCGGACACGTCAATTCCTCCCTCCACCGAAGGGGGGACAGGGCCCCACTGCCAATGCCGAATACCGGGGATCGAGTTGCGCCTGGGTGGCCGGATGTGATGGAGGAGGCCTTGAACAACTCATCCATCGTTGCGGAGCACCACACCCTTATGGGCGTGGTGTTGCAAAGTATTCGGTCAGTTAAGAGCGGACCGAAAGAAGCCTTCAGTGGCCTCTTGACGGGCTTCGAGGTAAGCCATGTAATGTTCTTTCCACAAGGCTGATTTTTTGAGCAAAGTTGTACACTCCTTGTATATAGCAGCCCCCAGGACACCGTCGGGATTGAAAAACCTGGCAGAGGATCAAAAATCATTGACTCGGGAGTCTGAACTATGTGATTTTTTTGTTATTGCAAGCCTCGTCTCTGGCGGCAGCTGCTAATGCCATGGTGCTGGACGAGATGAATCAAAAGATCAAAAGCTCCGATGAGGAGCTCGACATTGTCAACAAGCGTTTTGACAAAGCGCAAGGTTAGCCTGGTTGCTACTTTACATTTCTCTTGTCAATCAAAGTGTTCGGTATTATTCCTAAGAAAGAGGTGCTTAATTATGTTTGAAGTTGTCTCCGCGGAGGCCGAACTGAATAAGGCTAAGGAGGAGGCGGATGAACTGAAAGGCGACAGCCGAGCGAGCGGCCTACGAACTCAAGACGGTGAAAACCGTGAGTGGGAAGCACAAGCTAGAGTGGCCAAAGTGAAGCAAGAGTTGAAGGATGCCGTCACTAAATGTGAGAACCTTGAGCACAAGAATAAACATCAGGCCTCCGTGCTGTCCAAGGTGAAGCAGGAGGTCCAGGAGGCAAGGACAGAGATGCGGGGCACCCAAGAAGAGCTCTATCAAGTGAAGAAAATTGTTGATGGTAAGTCATACTTACTGCAGAGTGTGTTTGGCAGCCACAGGTTCGCATTGCTCACACGAGTTTGATGTTCCTTAGGCGCGTTTGCGGAGCTCCTGAGGAGTGCGATAGATGCAGTGAGGCACTATGCAGCTCGGGAGGGTGATACCGAACACATCATGTTCTGGGCACAGTTCCAGGCGCCCGGACACCCTCCCCTCCTGAGCAACCAGATGAAGTAGCTGATGGAGCTGCATCAGATGGTTGAGCTAGCAATGAAGGACCTCTGTGTCCGGCTGTGGCCCGCAGAGCCTATACCGCGCACTTACTTCAGCCTGGTGTTGAAGCTGTGCGATGCATCCTCCGGGGTTGATGCTGTGAAATGCTCCGTGTGCATCGAAGGAGCCCGAATGGCTTTCGCGAAGACCATGGTGCACTGGCCTAAAATCAAGCCAGTTGAGATGGCCACCGGTCCCCCGCCTGTTGGAAAGGAGCATCGTCATCCCGAGCAGTATTTCACAATTATTATGGATGGTGCTTGGGTGATAGAGGACCAATGCCCCAAATATGTAATCTTGGAGTGAAATATCATGTATTGAATGACAATTAGACCTTTTGCTTTATAATGCGGCCCTTTGTATGGTTTATCATACTTGAATCCGTTTTGATTTTATTTTGACTCCTATGTGGCCATTTTGAATCTGAAAGTTTCTAGTCCTCGCCTTCAGCCCCCATGTAGATACTACGAGGGGTGTTTCGTCCTTTGCACTATGGCCCTTAGTCGACGTCTCGGTGCCCGGAGGCGGTAGTGCGTGAGGGGAACAAGGCAATCAGACTATGAGGCTTTATTACCTTCACTTAGCCATAGGAGCTTGACTACAGGGGCTAGTGACTAGCCCTAGTTTTTTGTGATGTTTGGTAGAGTCGAGGCATATGCATTTATCATGTGGTTTGTGTAAAGACAAACCCTTGATATAACACGGGGTAATCACCATCGATTTTTAGTTTAACACTTGTCATCGAACCGCCGACCAGTTCTTGCTTATTATGACGGTCAGTTTTTGACTTTCTCCACTGAGGTACTTAACCAGGCTAGCTAGAAGTACAATCGCAGTGGTTCTCCCTTTACCTTCTTAGCCGAATGTGCAGAACGTAAGAAGGTAAACACATGAGCCGGGCAACCCAACTATGACCCAAGACATAATTCGGAACTGATGCATATAATGCAATATCTGAGACGTCGAATAAATAGAGAAAATATAGTGCCAGACTTGATGCATATGGTGAGTATTATGGTCGAGCCCCGGTCTATTAGCCGATTGCATCTTTTAAGGAAAAATTGTGCCAAAATAGTTTATAGCAGCATCGAAGAGCGGAAAAAATGGGTGCAATGTAAATGACTCCAAGATGACCGCAAAAAGTGGTCTTTATTTCCAAAAGGCTCATGACATTTATCCGTACAATTCGAACTGCCAAAGTATCTGTTATAGGCACTTAATAAAAAAGGCAAAAAAGTTTATAGATAAAAGGTTTACACAGGGCCTTGAAACATGGGTTAATGTCCCTACTATGCCCTGTTGCATGTCTGCGCCTTTGCTTCTATTGGGGAGAAGGACTCCGTGGAGGGGGTGATAATCTGCTGACGGGCCCTTGACAAGGAGCCTTGAGAGGCCGTCATGCTGTTCAAGCTTAATGTTGGATATGTCCTTAGTGGTACCCGTTTGATGTCCAAAGACGTATCTGACCATAGTTCGGTTAAGACGAATAATTGGTGTTTAGTTTAATTAGGCCCCACGGCTGCCCGTGGTATCTTGAGTGCGAAGTTGTGCTACCGAGGCATGTAGTGTGTGAGCGGGGTAGGCATGCTATGGGGGGTGTATCCCTATTTACGTTGAGCATAGGGAGGCTCCTCAAACAGAGATAGAGCTCGGGCCCGTTTCCTTGCTTACCGTGCCTTGATAGCGGGCTGGTAATTGGGACCTCGATACTGGTTTGGAGTTCGGCTGCTAGGGCCACTGTATGTTCCTTGGTTCGGAGTGAGTATTCCTTATTACCATTGAATGTAATGACGCCCTTAGGTCTGTACATCTTTAAATTTAGGTATGCATAATGGGGACGGCGTTGAAACGAGCAAACATTGTCTGGCCCAGGAGTGCGTGATAGCCACTGCGAAAAGGGACAATGTCAAAGATCAAGTCTTCGTTGTAGAAGTTGTTCGGCGAGCCGAACGCTACTTCCAAAGTTAGGGTGCCCGAGCAGCGGGCCTCCATGCTTGGGATAACCCGTTTTTAAGGTAGTGTTACTAGGTTTGATCCTTGAAGGGTCAATGCCCATTTTCCTCACTGTATCTGCATAAATCAGATTGAGGCTACTGCCTCCGTCCATGAGGACTTTGGTGAGGTGGTACCCATCGATAATTGGGTCCAGAACCAGGGTATGGCGATCCTGCATGACAAATACCGGTCGGATGGTCCCTACGGTCGAAGAGATGGGGTGTGCTGACCATGGTTTAAATTTTGGGACTACACGCTCTATAGCATAGACATCCCGAAGTGCAAGTTTCCTCTCCTGCTTGGGTATATGAGTGGCGCAGATCATATTCACCGGCTTGACCTCAGGAGGGAACTATTGTTGGCCTCCATTATTCAGCCTGAGAGGTTCCTCATCACCCTTGCTGCGGGGGCTGCTACCTCTTGAGCATGCATTGGTTTTTCCCTTGAAGAGGAAAGGGTGATGCAGTAAAGTAGCATTAGTATTTCCCTCAGTTTTTGTGAACCAAGGTATCAATCCAGTAGGAGACAACAAGCAAGTCGCCTAGTACCTGCACAAATAAACAAGAACCTTGCAACCAACACGATAAAGGGGTTGTCACTCCCTTCACGGCCACTTGCAAAAGTGAGATCTGATAAAGATAATAAGATAAATATTTTTGGTTTTTTTGTTGTATAGATTGAAAAGTAAAGATTGCAAAATAAATAGTAAACTAGAATTGTAGATGGGAAACTTATATGATGTAAAGTAGATCCAGGGGCCATAGGTTTCACTAGTGGCTTCTCTCAAGATAGCATATATTACGGTGGGTGAACAAATTACTGTTGAGCAATTAATAGAAAAGCGCATAGTTATGATGACATCTAGGCATGATCATGAACATAGGCATCACTTCCGTGTCAAGTAGACCGAAAAGATTCTACATCTACTACTATTACTCCACACATCGACCGCTATCCAGCATGCATCTAGAGTATTAAGTTCATAAGAACATAGTAACACATTAGGCAAGATGACATGATGTAGAGGGATAAACTCAAGAAATATGATATACACCCCATCTTTTATCCTCGACGACAACAATACAATATGTGCCTTGCTGCCCCTACTGTCACTGGGAAAGGACACCGCAAGACTGACCCAAAGCTAAGCACTTCTCCTATTGCAAGAAAGATCAATCTAGTTGTCACACCCTCGATGCGACTATAGCTCCCACGTGTCGAGGCACGACTTAGAGGCATAATCGCATTGAAGGCAATGTCGCAAGTTAGGCAATCTTCACAACATCCCATGTAATATAATTAATAAAAGGGGAGATAACATAGTTGGCTTACACTCGCCACACCAATCAAGTACATAAAATAGCATTACATCATCCAAACACTCATGGCCCGACTACGGCGCCAAAATAAAAGATAACCCAACATGCGACACGGTCTCGATCACCCCCAACTGGGCACCACTACTGATCATCAGGGAAAGACACGTAGTATCGTTGAGAGTCCTCGTTGAACTCCCACTTGAGCTCGAGCGCGTCACCTGGAGCGGAATCATCAGTCCCCGCATCTGGTGTAATAGTAATCTGTGAGCCACAGGGACTCAGCAATCTCGCACCCTCGCGATCAATACTATTTAAGCTTAAGGGTAAGGCAAGGTAAATATGTGGAGCTGCAGCAAGCGACTAGCATATATAGTGGCTATCGTGTTCGCAAAAGAGAGCGAGAAGAGGAGGCAAAGCGCGAGCGAGAAACTAGAGGACAACCTGCGCAAACATTACTCCAACACCGTGTCCACTTCCCGGAATCCGCCGAGAAGAGACCATCACGGTAACACTCTCAGTTGATTCATTTTAATTAAGTTAAGGTTCAAGTTATCTACAACGAGACATTAACAAATTCCCATCTGCCCATAACCATGGGCACGACTTTCGAAAGTTCAAATCCCTGCAGGGGAGTCCCAACTTAGCCCATGACAAGCTCTCACGGTCAATGAAGGAATAGACCTCCTCCCGAGACTTTCCGATCAGACTCGGTACCTCGGTTCTTCAAGACACATCAACAGGTTAAAACAAGACCAGCAACACCGCCCGAATGTGCCGACAAATCCCGATAGGAGCTGCACATATCTCGTTCTCAGGGCACGCTCAGATGAGTGCTCCATACAACTAAAACCAAACCTCGAGTTTCCCCGAGGGGGCGCTGCACAGGACTCTAGTTTGGACCAACACTCAGAGGAGCACTGGCCCAGGGGGGCTAAAATAAGATGACCCTCGGGCCCGGAAACCCAAGGGTAAAAGAGGCTAGGTGGCAAATGGTAAAACCTAGGTTGGGCATTGATGGAAAAGCTTTAATCAAGGCGAACTATCAAGGGGTTCCCATTAGCACCCAACCACGTAAGGAATGCAAAATCTGGGAACATAACACCGATATGGCGGAATCTAGGGCGGCAAGAGTGGAACAAAACACTAGGCGAGAGGCCAAGCCTTCCACCCTTTACCAAGTATATAGATGCATTAAGATAACATGGCAATATAATGATATCCCAACAAGTAAAATAATGTTCCAACGAGGAACGGTCTCTAATCTTCACCTGCAACTAGCAACGCTATAAGAGGGGCTGAGCAAAGCGGTAACATAGCCAATCAACGGTTTGCTAGGACATGGTGGGTTAGAGGTTTGACATGGCAATTTGGGAGGCTTTAAAGCAAGTGGTAGGCATCGTAGCATTGGCATAGCAAAGGAGCGAGCAATCTAGCATAACAAAGATAGCAGTGATTTCGAGGGTATGTTCATCTTGCCTGCAAAGTTGTCAGAGTTGACTGGATCCTCGAAAGAAAACTCAACGGGCTCCTCGTTAGTGAACTCGTCTCCCGGCTCTACCCAAACAAGACAAACAAGCAACAAGGACACACTCAACCACGTGCAAGGATCAAACAATATGATGCAAGGATGGTATGCTATGCGGGATGCGATGCGGGATGCATATGCAAGATTTTACAAGGGATGCATGAACCTGGCCTCAACTTGGAAATCCAAGTGTGCCACTGGAAATATGAGATGAAATCGCTTGAAAATGATATAAAGAACGCCGGAATCGGAGCTACGGTTTTGAAATGGCAAGCGATTCAAATATGACCACGTTCTGCGATTTACAACAAGTAGTCATCTAAATGCAACAAGAAGAACATGCTACAGCACCCAAACATGGCATCAAAATACATGGCAGGGATCCATTCATGATGCTTAACAAAAGTCTAGCACTGAGCTACGGCCAATTCATCAATTAACAGGTTCAAACAAGCACGGCAAAAAATGCATATGGTAAACAGATTTCAGACTTAGTGAAATTAACACTTGTCTGGAATTTCAGATCAGATAACATTCTTTGGAGCAACAAAACTACATGCTACACGACCTGAACATGGCAAAGTAAAACATGGCATGGAGCTACTCAAAAAGCTTAACAAAAGTCCCTTAGTGACCTTGAGCCAAAAGGGATCAGAAAATACATTTTCAAGCATGTGAACATGGCAAAAACATAATCAGATCACGGACTTAGTGAAAACTGGAGCATGCTGAAAACAGATATCAAGTAGGCATGTTTACGAGCTCGATGCACTCACTACGGAGCAAGTCATGACAAGCTAAGCATACACCCATCAAGAATACACAAAATGCAAGCTAGACATGGCAAGAACAATAGCATAGCATGCACGGTTCAACTACAACATCCTCGGCAAAATCGCTAATAAGTAGACAATCTGCCCAGATTCACGAAATAGCAAAAGTAGAGCTCGATTGACTCAAGCTAGGGTGCTCCATAGTTGCAAACAAAGACATGGATGGATAGAGCATTACAAAATTAATAAAACATCCTTACTGATCATCCTCAAAAGAGGCACGGATCACTAGGAAACGACATGAACATATGGCAACATGAGATAAACAGGTCAAGGACTTAGTGGAAATGCTAAGTCCCTGAAATCAGCATTATCAAGTGCCTCACTTTGCAAGCTTGTGCTAGTCACCACACACATCACAAAAATACATGGGTTGCACCTCTGGAAAGATGGAAAAACTCTTAACAAAACATATGTAGAGCTCATGGGCATATCATGCACACAATAATCATGGCAAAAATGACAAATATCTAAATGGAGTAGCAGATCTGACAATTATCTCAAGTAGCACTCTTCTAACAGCATTTCGGGCATCAAGATAAACTCAAATGAAAATGATGCAGTGGAATGAAATGATGTACTCTCTGAGGTGAACATTTTGATGTGCTATATGCCCAAAACGGAGCTACGGATGAGGAGTTACGGCCCGATGAACAATGGCATATTATTAGGGTTTCGGGAGTAGAAAGTCAACCCTGAGATATTTTTAGATCTAGATCTGGATCGGATCCGGCGGTACTGTAGCAGCTTGGTCTTTGCCGGAAATGGAGAAGTGGCTGCCGGAGCGGGTTTCGGCCGGCGCGGGTCGCCGGAGCGACGAGGGCGGCGGGCGCGGCGGCTTGGTGAGGCGGGGAGGCGCGGTCGGC
>NC_057806.1:165596275-165605761 GCF_018294505.1 Triticum aestivum
CGGATCGGCGGTGGGGAAGAAGCAGACGGGCGGCGGCTCAGGCGCGCGGGCCGGGAGGGCCGGTGCTGGGCCGCGCGGGCCTGGCAGTGGAGGAGGCCGGTGATGCCACATGGCAGGCGTGGAGTGGACGGCGGCGATGTCCGGCGCGCGGACGGACGTGTCCGGCGCGCAGATGAGGAGCGGAGCTAGGGTTAGGGTGGTTTGGATCCGGAATTTCGGGGAGGGGATATAAATAGCCATAGAGGGAGCTAGGAGAGTCCAAATGAGGTGCGGTTTTCGGCCACGCGATCGTGATCGAACACTCTAGATGATGGAGCAGGTTTTGGTGGGTTTTGGGCCAAATTGGAAGTGTGTTGGGCTGCAACACACAGGAGGCCTTTTCGGTCCCTCGGTTAATCGTTGGAGTATTGAACGAAGTCCAAATGATATGAAACTTGACAGGCGGTGTACCGGTAGTAAACCAAGGCCGCTTGGCAAGTCTCGGTCCAATCCGGAAATGTTTAATCCCCACACACGAAAGAAAGGTAGAAATGACCACCGGAGGAGAACGGAGCACCGGAATGCAAAACGGACAACGGGGAAAAAGCTCGGATGCATGAGATGTACACGTATACAAATGCAATGCACATGATGACATGATATGAGATGCATGACAACGGCAACAACACACGGAGACAAAGACCCGAACCCGAGAAAATAAAATAACTTAACGCCAGAAACGGCAAGAGTTGGAGTACATATTGGGTAAGTCATATCCAGGGTGTTACAACACTGCACCACTAGAAAGGATCTCGTCCCAAGATCTAGGACTGAAAGAAGGCCGGGTACGCAGAACGGAGGTGATCCTCGCGTTCCCAGGTAGCTTCACGGTCAGAATGGTGTGACCACTTGACTTTGAGGAATTTGATTGACTTGTTGCGAGTCGTGTGTTCAGTCTCTTCAAGAATAGCAACTGGGTGCTCACGATAAGAGAGATCTTCTTGGAGCTTAATGTCCTCGAAGTTGATGGTGCGGTCAGGAGTCTTGAAGCACTTTCGGAGCTGAGAGACATGGAACACATCATGAACATTTGCAAAGTTTGAAGGAAGCTCGAGTTGATAGGCGAGATCGCCTCTCTTGCTGACAATCTTGAAAGGTCCCACGTATCTGGAGGCAAGCTTCCCTTTGATACTGAAGCGACGAGTACCTTTCATAGGAGAGACGCGGAGGTAAACATGATCTCCGATCTCGAAAGCCAAATCACGGTGCTTACTATCATAGTAGCTCTTCTGACAGGATTGGGTTGCTTTGAGGTTATCTCGAATGACTTTGCACATTTCCTCTGCCTCTGTGATTAAGTCATTTCTGAGAAGCTGACGTTCACCGGTTTCAGACCAGTTGAGAGGGGCACGGCACTTCCTGCCATACAGAATTTCAAATGGTGCCTTGCCCGAACTAGCTTGAAAACTGTTGTTGTAGGAGAATTCAGCATAAGGAAGACAATCCTCCCACTTCATGCCGAAGGAGATCACACAAGCCCTGAGCATATCTTCCAGAATCTGGTTGACACGCTCGACTTGACCGCTAGTTTGAGGATGGAAAGGTGTGCTGAAGCGGATGTTGGTGCCCATGGCCTTCTGAAAAGAATCCCAAAACTTGGAGGTAAAGATGCTGCCACGGTGTGAAGAGATCACTTGTGGAATACCGTGCAGAGAGACAATTCGAGAGGTATAGAGTTCCGCCAATTGAGCTGCAATGATTGACTCTTTGATAGGCAGAAAATGAGCCACTTTGGTGAGTTTGTCGATGACAACGAATATAGCATCATTGCCACGTTTGGACTTTGGAAACCCAGTCACGAAGTCCATCTCAATGTGGTCAAACTTCCATTCTAGAATGGCAAGAGGTTGGAGGAGACCAGCTGGCCTTTGGTGTTCTGCCTTCACTCTTCTGCAGACATGACACTCATTCACGAATTGAGCAATCTCGTGCTTCATTCGAGTCCACCAATAAGCCTGTTTGAGGTCCTGATACATCTTCGTGCTCCCAGGGTGGATGGAGAGGAGAGAATTGTGAGCCTCGTTCATGATCACTTTACGAAGGTCACCTTTGGGTACAACAATACGATCCTCGAAGAAGAGAGTGTCCTTGTCGTCAAGGCGGTAGCACTTGTACTTGGGTTAACTCTTGGCAATCCCAATCTTCACCTTTTTCACCATAGCATCAAGAAGCTGGGCTTGGCGAATCTGCTCTTCCAAGGTAGGAGAGACTTGAAGGTCGGCGAGGAAACCTTGAGGAACAACTTGCAGATTAAGTTTGCGGAAAGCTTCACAAAGCTCGGGTTGATAAGGCTTGAGAATTAGATTGTTGCAATAAGCCTTTCTGCTCAATGCGTCAGCAATCACATTGGCCTTGCCTGGAGTATACTCGATACTCGGATTATAGTCTTGAATCATTTCGACCCATCGAGTTTGCCTAAGGTTGAGATTAGGCTGAGTGAAGATGTACTTGAGACTCTTGTGATCAGTGAAAATGTCCACTTTTCTTCCCAATAAGAGATGTCTCCAAGTCAAAAGAGCATGCACAACTGCCGCCAACACGAGATCATGAGTGGGGTAGTTCTTCTCATTGGGCTTCAACTGGTGAGAGGTATAAGCAACAACTTTCTTCTCTTGCATCAACACTGCGCCAAGACCTTGGAGAGAGGCATCACAAAAGACCTCGCACGGCTTGGATTCATCAGGCGGAGTCAGAACTGGAGCAGTGATCAATTTCTCTTTCAAAGTGTTGAAAGAAATGTCAAACTCCAGAGACCAAACGTACTTGACGTGCTTCTGGAGAAGATTTGAGAGAGGCTTCGCAATCTTAGAAAAGTTTTAAACGAATCTTCGACAGTAGCTTGCGAGACCGAGGAAGCTACGGAGTTGCTTAACGTTCTGAGGAGGTTCCCAATTCACAATTGCAGACACCTTCTCAGGATTCACCGCAATGCCCTTGGCAGAGATGATATGACCAAGATAAAGAACCTCATCGAGCCAAAATTCGCACTTGGAGAACTTGGCGTAGAACTTGTGTTCCCTCAACTTATCGAGTACCAAACGCAAGTGCTTGGCATGATCTTCCTTGTTCTTCGAGAAAACCAGAATGTCGTCGAGATAGACCAAAACGAAGTCATTGGTGTAGGCGTTGAAGATGAAGTTCATCATGCGAGACAAAGTCGGAGGAGCGTTGACGAGGCCAAAAGACATGACAGTGTACTCATATGAACCATAGCTTGTCCTGAAAGCCGTCTTGGGAATATCTTGCTCACGGATTCGAATCTGATGATAACCCATACGGAGATCAAGCTTGGAGAATACTTGGGCACCTTTGAGTTGTTCGAACAGCTCGTTGATGTTGGGAAGTGGGTATTTATTCTTGATGGTCTTCTTGTTCAATGGACGGTAATCAACACAAAGTCGGTCCGTTCCATCCTTCTTCTTCACAAAAAGAACACCACAACCCCACGGAGAAGAACTAGGCCGGATGAGACCCATTCTTTCTTGAATATCGAGTTGCTTCTTCAGCTCCTTCAACACTTCAGGTCCGAGCTTGTAAGGACACTTGCACACTGGTTCCGTGCCAGGCTCAAGATCGATGACGAATTCAACTGGCCGGTGCGGAGGCATTCCTGGAAGCTCTTCTGGAAAGACGTCTTGATATTCGCAAATGACTGGAATTTGCGAGACAGCATCGAGTTCACCCTTCTCATTGAGAGAAAATAGACGGATGGTATTATCCCAAGCGGCAAAGACAATTACATCCTCAGACGAATGAGTCAATTAAATCTGCCTGGCAGCACAATCAAGATGCGCCTTCTTCTTAGAAAGCCAATCCATCTCGAGAATAAGATCAATATTCGAGTTACCAAGAACAATTGGGGAAGAAAGGAACTTGTAGTCGCCCAAGGTGATAGTAACCTCCGGGACGCAGGTTTTAGCTGTCATCTGCTTGCCCGGTGACACAATTTGCAAAGAACTTTGCAGATACTGATAATCGCACTCATACTTTGATTCAAAAGGTTTGGAAATGAAGCAATGCGATGCATCAGTGTCAAAAAGAACTTTTGCAGGGATATCGTTAACTATAAGGTTACCCATGATGACATCTGACGAATCCTCTGCCTAAGCTGCATTCACCATATTGACCTTGGCGTACTTGGGGTTATGCTTGACCACAGCTGTACTTGCCGATCTCACAGGAGGAGGAGGAAGACGCCTCTGATTGAGACACTTGTTGGCATAGTGACCCTTCTGTTGGCACTTATTGCACGTGACCTCTGAAAGCGGATGGTGATACGGAGCACTCGATCTTGGAGGTTGGGACGAAGTCTTGTTCTGAAAGCCAGGGTTGGGTGGGTGGGAAGAACCACTGCCACCTTTGCTCTTCTGATACGGCTGACCAAACAGAGGAGGAGGAAGCCAATACTTCTGCTGCTTGGCCACTTGAGTAGAGGAAGAAGTAGTAGTGTCTCTGACTCGCTTCTTGGAAGCATCACACCTCAGTTGAGCGGCCTCTTGCTTCAGTGCCATGTTGTAGAACTCATCGTACCTCAAGGGCTCAAAGAGAACAAGAGCTAGCTGAATTTCTTCTCTGAGACCACCCCTGAACTGGTATATCATGCTCTTCTCATCAGGGACGGCCTGCTTAGCAAAGCGGGCGAGCTTCTGAAACAACTTGTTGTAGTCATAGACAGACAAATAGCCTTGCTTCAGGTTGCGGAATTCCTCACGCTCGCTTTCAACCATGCTCTGAGGGATATGGTGAGCTCTGAAATCTTGACGAAATTCATCCCAAGTGATCACATGTCCACCTCTGGAATCCTTGTACTGCTGGAACCATTCTGCAGCTTGATCTTTGAGTTGGAAGGAAGCGAACTTGACAAAGTCCTCAGGCCTGACGTTACTGCACTCGAAATTCTTGCACAGATCCACGAGCCAATCGTCAGCATCGGTTGCCTCAACACAATTGCTGAAAGTCTTTGGCCCGTTAGCAAGGAACTGGTTGAGTGTAGCAAAGTGATTCTGATTGTTGCCTTGATTGCGCTCTTGAAGAATTTGCATGATCAACTGTGTGTTTGCATTGGTTGCGGCCATCACAGCTTGCCATGCCTCCAGAGGAGGTGGAGTTGGTGGCGGATCTTAATTCTGATTCTAATTGGTGCTCTTAGCGGGAGCCATCCTGAAGAGGTTGACCACCGTTAGCACATAGACAGATAAAAATTGAAGCTGAATCCAACAGAATGAAAATTGCAACATATAGTCTTCACATCCGAACAAAATGAACGAATGCATTCCTCTTGAAATGGTCACATATCCATAAATTGAGAAGCCACTTAGAATTTAGGTAGAGAAATAAATCAACAAGGTACGGATCAAGAACGAATAATCGATAAGAAATCCCATTCTCAAACCAAATATCCGTGGAAGAAGAACTATAGCTACGAGAATTCTCACCTATGAAACTCCCGAACCTTTCCGGTTATGCAATCAGGTGTTGGGGATACAGGGGAAGCATAATATCTCACCCAAATCTAGCAAATCCTACATCTAGCTGTATCCATCCTTCAACACATAACCGAGAAAAACTTCGGAAACCATCTACCTCAACCTTCGATAAGCATCCGTTATACAAGTTATGGTGATACTCCCGAACTCCCACCCCAGTACTGGGTGGCGTCGAGGTTATCTTACCAACGAACTACATAAAAGAGATTTTCGATGTCGGCGTACTAAACTCAGGTATTCTAGAACTGCAACGATAAAATTATGACGACAACACCTCAGAGCTCAACTCCCCGGGACACTTCTATAAAACCCCTGACAGGAGGCACCAAGACAATGTTCTCGTCATAAAACCATCGGAACGATTCCAAGATACCCGCGTGATCCTAAAAAAAATTTAGTGAAATTTGAGAAGAGAAGAGTCAAAACTCTACGTCAGGATGCCTTACCAGAGCGATGAGGAGACTAGGAAGTAAAAAGAATTCCTAAACTCTCCGATATATAGTTCCTAAATGACTCAAAACAATTTTCTAGACTCAACTCGGCCGCTAAAAACGACCAAGCAATGGGGCTCCTAAGGTCGGGGAAGGCTCTGATACCAACTTTTCACACCCTCGATGCGACTATAGCTCCCACGTGTCGAGGCATGACATAGAGGCATAATCGCATTGAAGGCAATATCGCAAGTTAGGCAATCTTCACAACATCCCATGTAATATAATTAATAGAAGGGGAGATAACATAGTTGGCTTACACTCGCCACGTCAATCATGTACATAAAATAACATTACATCATCCAAACACTCATGGCCCGACTACGGCGCCAAAATAAAAGATAACCCAACATGCGACACGGTCCCGATCACCCCCAACTGTGCACCACTACTGATCATCAGGGGAAGACACGTAGTATCGTTGAGAGTCCTCGTCGAACTCCCACTTGAGCTCGAGCGCGTCACCTGGAGCGGAATCATCAGGCCCTGCATCTGGTGTAATAGTAATCTATGAGCCACAGGGACTCAGCAATCTCGCACCCTCGCGATCAAGACTATTTAAGCTTAAGGGTAAGGCAAGGTAAATATGTGGTGCTGCAGCAAGCGACTAGCATATATAGTGGCTATCCTGTTCGCAAAAGAGAGCGAGAAGAGGAGGCAAAGCGCGAGCGAGAAACTAGAGGACAACCTGCGCAAACATTACTCCAACACCGTGTCCACTTCCCGGACTCCGCCGAGAAGAGACCATCACGGTAACACACTCAGTTGATTCATTTTAATTAAGTTAAGGTTCAAGTTATCTACAACCGGACATTAACAAATTCCCATATGCCCATAACCGCGGGCAGGGCTTTTGAAAGTTCAAATCCCTGGAGGGGAGTCCCAACTTAGCCCATGACAAGCTCTCACAGTCAACGAAGGAATAGACCTCCTCCTGAGACGTTCCGATCAGACTCGGTACCTCGGTTCTTCAAGACACTTCGACAGGTTAAAACAAGACCAGCAACACCGCCCGAATGTGCCGACAAATCCCGATAGGAGCTGCACATATCTCGTTCTCAGGGCACGCTCATATGAGTGCTCCATATAACTAAAACCAAACCTCGAGTTTCCCCGAGGGGGCGCTGCACAGGACTCTAGTTTGGACCAACACTCAGAGGAGCACTGGCCCAGGGGGGCTAAAATAAGATGACCCTCGGGCCCGGAAACCCAAGGGTAAAAGAGGCTAGGTGGCAAATGGTAAAACCTAGGTTGGGCATTGTTGGAAAAGTTTTAATCAAGGCGAACTATCAAGGGGTTCCCATTAGCACCCAACCACGTAAGGAATGCAAAATCTGGGAACATAACACCGATATGACGGAAACTAGGGCGGCAAGTGTGGAACAAAACACTAGGCGAGAGGCCAAGCCTTCCACCCTTTACCAAGTATATAGATGCATTAAGATAACATGGCAATATAATGATATCCCAACAAGTAAAATAATGTTCCAACGAGGAACGGTCTCCAATCTTCACCTGCAACTAGCAACGCTATAAGATGGGCTGAGCAAAGCGGTAACATAGCCAATCAACGGTTTGCTAGGACATGGTGGGTTAGAGGTTTGACATGGCAATTTGGGAGGCTTGAAAGCAAGTGGTAGGGATCGTAGCATTGGCATAGCAAAGGAGCGAGCAATCTAGCATAGCAAAGATAGCAGTGATTTCGAGGGTATGTTCATCTTGCCTGCAAAGTTGTCAGAGTTGACTGGATCCTCAAAAGCAAACTCAATGGGCTCCTCGTTAGCGAACTCGTCTCCCGGCTCTACCCAAGCAAGACAAACAAGCAACAAGGACACAATCAACCACGTGCAAGGATCAAACAATATGATGCAAGGATGGTATGCTATGTGGCATGCAATGCGGGATGCATATGCAATATTTGACAAGGGATGCATGAACCTCGCCTCAAATTGGAAATCCAAGTGTGCCACTGGAAAGATGAGATGAAATCACTTGAAAACGATATGAAGAACGCCGGAATCGGAGCTACGGTTTTGAAATGGCAAGCGATTCAAATATGACCACGTTCTGCGATTTACAGCAAGTAGTCATCTAAATGCAACAAGAAGAACATGCTACAGCACCCAAACATGGCATCAAAATACATGGCAGCGATCCACTCATGATGCTTAACAAAAGTCTAGCACTGAGCTACGGCCAATTCATCCATTAACAGGTTCAAACAAGCACGGCAAAAAATGCATATGGTAAACAGATTTCAGACTTAGTGAAATTAACACTTGTCTGGAATTTCAGATCAGATAGCACTCTTTGGAGCAACAAAACTACATGCTACACGACCTAAACATGGCAAAGTAAAACATGGCATGGAGCTACTCAAAAATATTAACAAAAGTCCCTTAGTGACCTTGAGCCAAAAGGGATCAGAAAATACATTTTCAAGCATGTGAACATGGCAAAAACATAATCATATCACAGACTTAGTGAAAACTGGAGCATGCTGAAAACAGATATCAAGTAGGCATGTTTACGAGCTCGATGCACTCACTACAGAGCAAGTCATGACAAGCTAAGCATACACCCATCAAGAATACACAAAATGCAAGCTAGACATGGCAAGAACAATAGCATAGCATGCACGGTTCAACTACAACATCCTCGGCAAAATCGCTAACAAGTAGACAATCTGCCCAGATTCACGAAATAGCAAAAGTAGAGCTCGATTGACTCAAGCAAGGGTGCTCCATAATTGCAAACAAAGACATGGATGGATAGAGCATTACAAGATTAATAAAACATCCTTACTGATCATCCTCAAAAGAGGCACGGATCACTAGGAAACGACATGAACATATGGCAACATGAGATAAATAGGTCAAGGACTTAGTGGAAATGCTAAGTCCCTGAAATCAGCATTACCAAGTGCCTCACTTTGCAAGCTTGTGCTAGTCACCACACACATCACAAAAATACATGGGTTGCACCTATGGAAAGATGGAAAAACCCTTAACAAAACATATGTAGAGCTCATGGGCATATCATGCACACAATAATCATGGCAAAAATGACAAATATCTAAATGGAGTAGCAGATCTGACAATTATCTCAAGTATCACTCTTCTAACAGCATTTCGGGCATCAAGATGAACTCAAATCAAAATGATGCAATGGAATGACATGATGTACTCTCTGAGACGAACATTTTGATATGCTATATGCCCAAAACGGAGCTACGGATGAGGAGTTACGGCCCGATGAACAATGGCATATTATTAGGGTTTCGGGAGTAGAAAGTCAACCCTGAGATATTTTTAGATCTAGATCTGGATCGGATCCGGCGGTACTGAAACAGCTTGGTCTTTGCCGGAAATGGAGAAGTGGCTGCCGGAGCGGGTTTCGGCCGGCGCGGGTCGCCGGAGCGACGAGGGCGGCGGGCGCAGCGGCTTGGCGAGGCGGGGAGGCGCGGTCGG
>NC_057806.1:165606316-165615752 GCF_018294505.1 Triticum aestivum
GGATCGGCGGCAGGGAAGAAGAAGACGGGCGGCGGCTCAGGCGCGCGGGCCGGGAGGGCCGACGCTGGGCCGCGCGGGCCTGGCGGCGGAGGAGGCCGGCGATGCCACGTGGCAGGCGCCGAGTGGACGGCGGCTATGTCCGGCGCACGGACGGACGTGTCCGGCGCGCAGATGAGGAGCGGAGCTAGGGTTAGGGTGGTTTGGATCCAGAATTTCGGGGAGGGGATATAAATAGGCATAGAGGGAGCTAGGAGAGTCCAAATGAGGTGCGGTTTTCGGCCACGCGATTGTGATCGAACGCTCTAGATGATGGAGCAAGTTTTGGTGGGTTTTGGGCCAAATTGGAAGGCTGTTGGGTTGCAACACACACGAGGCCTTTTCGGTCCCTCGGTTAATCGTTGGAGTATCAAACGAAGTCCAAATGATACGAAACTTGACAGGAGGTCTACCGGTAGTAAACCAAGGCCGCTTGGCAAGTCTCTGTCCAATCCGGAAATTTTTAATCCCCACACACGAAAGAAAGGTAGAAATGACTACCGGAGGAGAACGGAGCGCCGGAATGCAAAACGGACAATGGGGAAAAAGCTCGGATGCATGAGATGAACACGTATGCAAATGCAATGCACATGATGACATGATATGAGATGCATGACAACGACAACAACACACGGAGACAAAGACCCGAATCCGAGAAAATAAAATAACTTAATGCCGGAAACGGCAAGAGTTGGAGTACATATTGGGTAAGTCATATCCGGGGTGTTACAACACTGCTTCACTACGAAAGGATCTCGTCTCGAGATCTAAGACTGAAAGAACGTCGGGTACTCAGAACGGAGGTGATCCTCGCGTTCCCAGGTAGCTTCACGGACGGAATGGTGTGACCACTTGACTTTGAGGAATTTGATTGACTTGTTGCGAGTCTTGCGTTCAGTCTCTTCAAGAATACCAACTGGGTGCTCACGATAAGAGAGATCTTCTTGGAGCTCAATGTCCTCAAAGTTGATGGTGCGGTCAGGAGTCTTGAAGCACTTTTGGAGCTGAGAGACATGGAACACATCATGAACATTTGCAAAGTTTGAAGGAAGCTCGAGTTGATAGGCGAGATCGCCTCTCTTACTGACAATCTTGAAAGGTCCCACGTATCGAGGGGCAAGCTTCCCTTTGATACTGAAGCGACGAGTACCTTTCATAGGAGAGACGCGGAGGTAAATATGATCTCCGATCTCGAAAGCCAAATCACGGTGCTTACTATCATAGTAGCTCTTCTGACGGGATTGGGCTGCTTTGAGGTTATCTTGAATGACTTTGCACATTTCCTATGCCTCTGTGATTAAGTCATTTCCGAGAACTGATGTTCACCGGTTTCAGACCAGTTGAGAGGGGTACGGCACTTCCTGCCATACAGAATTTCAAATGGGGCCTTGCCCGAACTTGCTTGAAAACTGTTGTTGTAGGAGAATTTAGCATAAGGAAGACAATCCTCCCACTTCATGCCGAAGGAGATCACACAAGCCCTGAGCATATCTTCCAGAATCTGGTTGACACGCTCGACTTGACCGCTAGTTTGAGGATGGAAAGCTGTGCTGAAGCGGATGTTGGTGCCCATGGCCTTCTGAAAAGAATCCCAAAACTTGGAGGTAAAGATGCTGCCACGGTCTGAAAAGATCACTTGTGGAATACCGTGCAGAGAGACAATTCGAGAGGTATAGAGTTCCGCCAATTGAGCTACAGTGATTGACTCTTTGATAGGCAGAAAATGAGCCACTTTGGTGAGTTTGTCGATGACAACGAATATAGCATCATTGCCACGTTTGGACTTTGGAAACACAGTCACGAAGTCCATCTCAATGTGGTCAAACTTCCATTCTGGAATGGCAAGAGGTTGGAGGAGACCAGCTGGCCTTTGGTGTTCTGCCTTCGCTCTTCTGCAGACATCACACTCATTCACGAATTGAGCAATCTCGCGCTTCATTCGAGTCCACCAATAAGCCTGCTTGAGGTCCTGATACATCTTCGTGCTCCCAGGGTGGATGGAGAGGAGAGAATTGTGAGCCTCGTTCATGATCACATTACGGAGGTCACCTTTGGGTACAATAATACGATCCTCAAAGAAGAGAGTGTCCTTGTCGTCAAGGCGGTAAGACTTGTACTTGGGTTGACTCTTGGCAATCCCAATCTTCACCTTTTTCACCATAGCATCAAGAAGCTGGGCTTGGTGAATCTGGTCTTCCAAGGTAGGAGAGACTTGAAGGTTGGCGAGGAAACCTTGAGGAACAACTTGCAGATTAAGTTTGCGGAAAGCTTCACAAAGCTCGGGTTGATAAGGCTTGAGAATCAGACTGTTGCAATAAGCCTTTCTGCTCAATGCGTCAGTAATCACATTGGCCTTGCCTGGAGTATACTCGATACTCGGATTATAGTCTTGAATCATTTCGACCCATCGAGTTTGCCTAAGGTTGAGATTAGGCTGAGTGAAGATGTACTTGAGACTCTTGTGATCAGTGAAAATGTCCACTTTTCTTCCCAATAAGAGATGTCTCCAAGTCAAAAGAGCATGCACAACTGCCGCCAACTCAAGATCATGAGTGGGGTAGTTCTTCTCATTGGGCTTCAACTGGCGAGAGGTATAAGCAACAACTTTCTTCTCTTGCATCAACACTGCGCCAAGACCTTGGAGAGAGGCATCACAAAAGACCTCGCACGGCTTGGATTCATCAGGCGGAGTCAGAACTGGAGCAGTGATCAATTTCTCTTTCAAAGTGTTGAAAGAAATGTCAAAGTCCAGAGACCAAACGTACTTGACATGCTTCTGGAGAAGATTTGAGAGAGGCTTCGCAATCTTAGAAAAGTTTTCAACGAATCTTCGACAGTAGCTTGCGAGACCGAGGAAGCTACGGAGTTGCTTAACGTTCTAAGGAGGTTCCCAATTCACAATTGCAGACACCTTCTCAGGATTCACCGCAATGCCCTTGGCAGAGATGATATGACCAAGATAAAGAACCTCATCGAGCCAAAATTCGCACTTGGAGAACTTGGCGTAGAACTTGTGTTCCCTCAACTTATCGAGTACCAAACGCAAGTGCTTGGCATGATCTTCCTTGTTCTTCGAGAAAACCAGAATGTCGTCGAGATAGACCAAAACGAAGTCATTGGTGTAGGCGTTGAAGATGAAGTTCATCATGCGAGACAAAGTCCGAGGAGCGTTGACGAGGCCAAAAGACATGACAGTGTACTCATATGAACCATAGCTTGTCCTGAAAGCCGTCTTGGGAATATCTTGCTCACGGATTCGAATCTGATGATAACCCATACGGAGATCAAGCTTGGAGAATACTTGGGCACCTTTGAGTTGTTCGAACAGCTCGTTGATGTTGGGAAGTGGGTATTTATTCTTGATGGTCTTCTTGTTCAATGGACGGTAATCAACACAAAGTCGGTCCGTTCCATCCTTCTTCTTCACAAAAAGAACACCACAACCCCACGGAGAAGAACTAGGCCGGATGAGACCCATTCTTTCTTGAATATCGAGTTGCTTCTTCAGCTCCTTCAACTCTTCAGGTCCGAGCTTGTAAGGACGCTTGCACACTGGTTCCGTGCCAGGCTCAAGATCGATGATGAATTCAACTGGCCGGTGCGAAGGCATTCCTGGAAGCTCTTCTGGAAAGACGTCTTGATATTCGCAAACGACTGGAATTTGCGAGATAGCATCGAGTTCACCCTTCTCATTGAGAGAAAACAGACGGATGGTATTATCCCAAGCGGCAAAGACAATTACATCCTCAGATGAATAAGTCAATTGAATCTACCTGGCAGCACAATCAAGATGCGCCTTGTGCTTAGAAAGCCAATCCATCCCGAGAATAAGATCAATATCCGAGTTACCAAGAACAATTGGGGAAGAAAGGAACTTGTAGTCGCCCAAGGTGATAGTAACCTCCAGGACGCAGGCGTTAGCTGTCATCTGCTTGCCCGGTGACACAATTTGCAAGGAACTTTGCAGATACTGATAATCGCACTCATACTTCGATGCAAAAGGTTTGGAAATGAAGCAATGCGATGCACCAGTGTCAAAAAGAACTTTTGCAGGGATATCGTTAACTGGAAGTTTGCCCATCATGACATCTGACGAATCCTCTGCCTGAGCTGCATTCACCATATTGACCTTGGCGTACTTGGGGTTATGCTTGACCACAGCTGTACTTGCCGATCTCACAGGAGGAGGAGGAGGAAGACGCCTCTGATTGAGACACTTGTTGGCATAGTCACCCTTCTGTTGGCACTTGTTGCACGTGACCTCTGAAAGTGGACGGTGATACCGAGCACTCGATCTTGGAGGTTGGGACGAAGTCTTGTTCTGAAAGCCAGGGTTGGGTGGGTGGGAAGAACCACTGCCACCTTCGCTCTTCTGATACGGCTAACGAAACGGAGGAGGAGGAAGCCAATACTTCTGCTGCTCGGCCACTTGAGTAGAGGAAGAAGGAGTAGTGTCTCTGACTCGCTTCTTGGAAGCATCACACCTCAGTTGAGCGGCCTCTTGCTTCAGTGCCATGTTGTAGAACTCATCGTACCTCAAGGGCTCAAAGAGAACAAGAGCTAGCTGAATTTCTTCTCTGAGACCACCCCTAAACTGGTATATCATGCTCTTCTCATCAGGGACGTCCTGCATAGCAAAGCGGGCGAGCTTCTGAAACAACTTGTTGTAGTCATAGACAGACAAAGAGCCTTGCTTCAGGTTGCGGAATTCCTCACGCTTGCTTTCAACCACGCTCTAAGGGATATGGTGAGCTCTGAAATCTTGACGGAATTCATCCCAAGTTATCACACGTCCACCTCTGGGATCCTTGTACTGCTGGAACCATTCTGCAGCTTGATCTTTGAGTTGGAAGGAAGGAACTTGACAAAGTCCTCAGGCCTGACGTTACTGCACTCGAAATGCTTGCACAGATCCACGAGCCAATCGTCAGCATCGGTTGCCTCAACACAATTGCTGAAAGTCTTTGGCCCGTTAGCAAGGAACTGGTTGAGTGTAGCAAAGTGATTCTGATTGTTGCCTTGGTTCCCTTGGTTGCCTTGATTGCGCTCTTGAAGAATTTGCATGATCAACTGTGTGTTTGCATTGGTTGCGGCCATCACAGCTTGCCATGCCTCCGAAGGAGGTGGAGGTGGTGGCGGATCTTGATTCTGATTCTAATTGGTGCTCTTAGCGGGAGCCATCCTGAAGAGGTTGACCACCGTTAGCACATAGACAGATAAAAATTGAAGCTGAATCCAACAGAATGAAAATTGCAACATATAGTCTTCACATCCGAACAAAATGAACGAATGCATTCCTCTTGAAATGGTCACATATCCATAAATTGAGAAGCCACTTAGAATTTAGGTAGAGAAATAAATCAACAAGGTACGGATCAAGAACGAATAATCGGTAAGAAATCCCATTCTCAAACCAAATATCTGTGGAAGAAGAACTATAGCTACGAGAATTCTCACCTATGAAACTCCCGAACCTTTCCGGTTATGCAATCAGGTGTTGGGGATACAGGGGAATCATAATATCTCACCCAAATCTAGCAAATCCTACATCCAGCTGTATCCATCCTTCAACACATAACCGAGAAAAACTTCGGAAACCATCTACCTCAACCTTCGAAAACCATCTGTTATACAAGTTATGGCGATACTCCCGAACTCCCGCCCCAGTACTGAGTGGCGTCGAGGTTATCTCACCAACGAACTGCATAAAAGAGATTTTCGATGTCGGCGTACTAAACTCAGGTATTCCAGAACTGCAACGGTAAAATTATGACGACAACATCTCAGAGCTCAACTCCCCGGGACACTTCCACAAAACCCCTGACAGGAGGCACCAAGACAATGTTCTCGTCATAAAACCATCGGAACGATTCCAAGATACCCGCGTGATCCTAAAAAAATTTAGTGAAATTTGAGAAGAGAAGAGTCAAAACTCTACGTCAGGATGCCTTACCAGAGCGATGAGGAGACTGGGAAGTAAAAAGAATTCCTAAACTCTCCGATATATAATTCCTAAATGACTCAAAACATTTTTCTACACTCAACTCGGCCGCTAAAAACGATCAAGCAATGGGGCTCCTAAGGTCGGGGAAGGCTCTGATACCAACTTGTCATACCCTCGATGCGACTATAGCTCCCACGTGTCGAGGCACGACTTAGAGGCATAATCGCATTGAAGGCAATGTCGCAAGTTAGGCAATCTTCACAACATCCCATGTAATATAATTAATAAAAGGGGAGATAACATAGTTGGCTTACACTCGCCACATCAATCAAGTACATAAAATAGCATTACATCATCCAAACACTCATGGCTCGACTACGGCGCCAAAATAAAAGATAACCCAACACGCGACACGGTCCCGATCACCCCCAACTGGGCACCACTACTGATCATCAGGGAAAGACACGTAGTATCATTGAGAGTCCTCGTCGAACTCCCACTTGAGCTCGAGCGCGTCACCTGGAGCGGAATCATCAGGCCCTGCATCTGGTTTAATAGTAATCTGTGAGCCACAGGGACTCAACAATCTCGCACCCTCGCGATCAAGACTATTTAAGCTTATGGGTAAGGCAAGGTAAATATGTGGAGCTGCAGCAAGCGACTAGCATATATAGTGGCTATCCTATTTGCAAAAGAGAGCGAGAAGAGGAGGCAAAGCGTGAGCGAGAAACTAGAGGACAACCTGCGCAAATATTACTCCAACACCATGTCCACTTCCCGGAATCCGCCGA
Source organism: Triticum aestivum (assembly GCF_018294505.1). Taxonomy (NCBI): domain Eukaryota; kingdom Viridiplantae; phylum Streptophyta; class Magnoliopsida; order Poales; family Poaceae; genus Triticum; species Triticum aestivum. The sequence goes on from NC_057806.1 coordinate 165,613,088, forward strand.
GAAGAGACCATCACGGTAACACTCTCAGTTGATTCATTTTAATTAAGTTAAGGTTCAAGTTATCTACAATCGGACATTAACAAATTCCCATATGCCCATAACCACGGGCACGACTTTTGAAAGTTCAAATCCCTGCAGGGGAGTCCCAACTTAGCCCATGACAAGCTCTCATGGTCAACGAAGGAATATACCTCCTCCCGAGACGTTCCGATCAGACTCGGTACCTCGGTTCTTCAAGACACTTCGACAGGTTAAAACAAGACCAGCAACACCGCCCGAATGTGCCGACAAATCCCGATAGGAGCTGCACATATCTCGTTCTCAGGGCACACTCAGATGAGCGCTCCATACAACTAAAACCAAACCTCGAGTTCCCCGAGGGGGCGCTGCACAGGAATCTAGTTTGGACCAACACTCAGAGGAGCACTGGCCCGGGGGGGCTAAAGTAAGATGACCCTCGGGCTCCGGAAACCCAAGGGAAAAAGAGGCTAGGTGGCAAATGGTAAAACCAAGGTTGGGCATTGCTGGAAAAGCTTTAATCAAGGCAAACTATCAAGGGGTTCCCATTATAACCCAACAGAGTAAGGAACGCAAAATCCGAGAACATAACACCGATATGACGGAAACTAGGGCGGCAAGAGTGGAACAAAACACTAGGCGAGAGGCCGAGCCTTCCACCCTTTACCAAGTATATAGATGCATTAAGATAACATGGCAATATAATGATATCCCAACAAGTAAAATAATGTTCCAACAAGGAACGGTATCCAATCTTCACCTGCAACTAGCAACGCTATAAGAGGGGCTGAGCAAAGCGGTAACATAGCCAATCAATGGTTTGCTAGGACATGGTGGGTTAGAGGTTTGACATGGAAATTTGGGAGGCTTGAAAGCAAGTGGTAGGCATCGTAGCATTGGCATAGCAAAGGAGCGAGCAATCTAGCATAGCAAAGATAGCAGTGATTTCGAGGGTATGTTCATCTTGCCTGCAAAGTTGTCAGAGTTGACTGGATCCTCGAAAGCAGACTCAACGGGCTCCTCGTTAGCGAACTCGTCTCCCGGCTCTACCCAAACAAGACAAACAAGCAACAAGGACACAATCAACCACGTGCAAGGATCAAACAATATGATGCAAGGATGGTATGCTATGCGGCATGCGATGCGGGATGCATATGCAATATTTGACAAAGGATGCATGAACCTGGCCTCAACATGGAAATCCAAGTGTGCCACTGGAAAGATGAGATGAAATCGCTTGAAAACGATATGAAGAACGCCGGAATCGGAGCTACGGTTTTGAAATGGCAAGCGATTCAAATATGACCACGTTCTGCGATTTACAACAAGTAGTCATCTAAATGCAACAAGAAGAACATGCTACAGCACCCAAACATGGCATCAAAATACATGGCAGGGATCCACTCATGATGCTTAACAAAAGTCTAGCATTGAGCTACGGCCAATTCATCCATTAACAGGTTCAAACAAGCACGGCAAAAAATGCATATGGTAAACAGATTTCAGACTTAGTGAAATTAACACTTGTCTGGAATTTCAGATCAGTTAGCACTCTTTGGAGCAACAAAACTACATGCTACACGACCTGAACATGGCAAAGTAAAACATGGCATGGAGCTACTCAAAAATATTAACTAAAGTACCTTAGTGACCTTGAGCCAAAAGGGATCAGAAAATACATTTTCAAGCATGTGAACATGGCACTTAGTGAAAACTGGAGCATGCTGAAAACAGATATCAAGTAGGCATGTTTACGAGCTCGATGCACTCACTACGGAGCAAGTCATGACAAACTAAGCATACACCCATCAAGAATACACAAAATGCAAGCTAGACATGGCAAGAACAATAGCATAGCATGCACGGTTCAACTACAACATCCTCGGCAAAATCGCTAACAAGTAGACAATCTGCCCAGATTCACGAAATAGCAAAAGTAGAGATCGATTGACTCAAGCAAGGGTGCTCCATAATTGCAAACAAAGACATGGATGGATAGAGCATTACAAGATTAATAGAACATCCTTACTGATCATCCTCAAAAGAGGCACGAATCAATAGGAAACGACATGAATATATGGCAACATGAGATAAACAGGTCAAGGACTTGGTGGAAATGCTAAGTCCCTGAAATCAGCATTACCAAGTGCCTCACTTTGCAAGCTTGTGCTAGTCACCACACACATCACAAAAATACATGGGTTGCACCTATGGAAAGATGGCAAAACCATTAACAAAACATATGTAGAGCTCATGGGCATATCATGCACACAATAATCATGGCAAAAATGACAAATATCTAAATGGAGTAGCAGATCTGACAATTATCTCAAGTATCACTCTTCTAACAGCATTTCGGGCATCAAGATGAACTCAAATCAAAATGACGCAATGGAATGAAATGATGTACTCTCTAAGATGAACATTTTGATATGCTATATGCCCAAAACGGAGCTACGGATGAGGAGTTACGGCCCGATGAACAATGGCATATTATTAGGGTTTCAGGAGTAGAAAGTCAACCCTGAGATATTTTTAGATCTAGATCTGGATCGGATCCGGCGGTACTGTAGCAGCTTGGTCTTCGCCAAAAATGGAGAAGGGGCTGCCGGAGTGGGTTCCGGCCGGCGCGGGTCGCCGGAGCGAC